>NW_020528247.1:0-246022 GCF_003368295.1 Carassius auratus | reverse complement strand
TCCGTTGCGGCCTCAGCTGAAATCAGATCACCGTTATTATTTTGAAGTAGCACATCCGTGTTTTGCTTGTCGTCCCTAGGCTGAAATTACAAGACATTCCTGATGGATCTTTGTTGAATGGTGAAAGAGCATCGCCATGTGGAGATGCATTTTCACTTGCTGGTGAAGACGGGGCACCAGGGTCTGTCGTTCCCTTTGCGTCGCTGCCTTGTGCACAAACCTCAGCGTCACCGTCGGCTACTGTAATAGATTCAGGTGGTAGTTCAGGTTTATTTCCAGCAAGTGTACCGTTAATGAGTTTATTATCTAATGGCTGTTCGGATTCAGACTGCACTGTAGCCATTTTCACATATATTTTTCTCTTTTCTCCACCCCTAAAACATGGAAGCCAACGATTGATTGGAAGCGTGTGCTACGTCACGTGAGCCCTCTGCGACTAACTTACGTTTAAAGCGACACCTTTCGATAAATATTGCTGGTTCTGAATTGAGGATTATTTGCATTTTATTTTTCAATATAGAATTAGTTTTATTGATTTAGCAGTTCTGTTGATAACCTTGTATGTAACGTATGTATACACGTCTTTTTGTTTAGATAATATTTAAAATAGAAATCTAAAAACTTGGTACCCAGAAATATGCATCTGGTGTGTCAAGGCTGCAACACAAACACAGTAAAATAATACAACTGTGAAATATTACAATTCGAAACAACTGTTTTCATTTAAATGCAATTTAAAATTTCAATTATTATTGATTGTCACGTGATCCTTAACAAAATATTCTAATTTGCAGAAATATTTTGTTCTGATTCATACTAAAAAATATTGTTAAAAACAGTTGTATGTGTGGCATTTCCTGTGATAATAGAAAAAAAGATGATAAATATATTGATTGCTTTTATTAAAACTTGTTTCATATGCAGACATTTTTCCAAGTACTAGTGATTTTGTTAACATGGTGAAAAGTTTGCAAAATAGTATATTTGAGCTTTTATCTTGCATTGCATGCAGAGTGACCAGGTGACCTTAGATCTCTATATTAGCTAGCAATTCAGATAACTGCATATATTTCCAAGGAAATTCAGAGATTCTATGCAATGTCAAGCCCCTAAAACTGCATTTAGATGTTTCTTAAAACACTAATAGTAGCAGAAGTAAAATGCCATTTTGCACTGCATATTCTGTGCCTTAATCAAAAAATAAAAGTGAATGATGTTTTATTTTGCCACAGCATGAATAATGAATATTTTCTAAGCCTGCCTAGAGGATTTGTTTTCTAAACTTGCAGTTATTATATATAAACTTAAGAAAACAGATCCATAAAATGTTAGTAATTTACTATCAGCAACAAGAGTGGAGAAGTCAATTTATTATATAGCTTTTTGGCATACATATTATACACTTTATTATATATCTGAGCCAGGCATAACATAAAAAGTGGCTGCAATATGACATGGCACAATCTGCAACTAGTTAACCTTATGTATAAAACATTGCTTAAATAAATACATTTCTTGTAACTGAATACAGTTTCATTTGTCCACATCTCACGGTAAACATCAACGTCTGCGTCTTCGTCTTGAGGTCTACTGTTCTGCCACGGCGTGGCTGTTGAGTTTACTCCATTTATGTCATTTGGTGGTTCAGTACGCCGAGTACCATCTAAAATATCTGGAGGTGGTGGAAGAGGTGGAACCGTTGCTGGGATTTGCTGCTCTAGCTGTGGCTGCTCCTGTGGCAATAACATTGGTTCATAAGGCTGCTGTTGTGGAGGTTCCTGTTGCTGTTGATGCTGTGCAGGCTGCTGTATTTGTTGTTTGTTGTGGAATTTGTTGCTGAGACGGCTGATGCTGCATCTCAAGTAGACCCAACAAACGTTGCCAAAAGTACATTATTCTGCTGCAAGCAACTTGTAAGGGCCTCTTGCGAAGCCACAAGCGTCCGCATATCACGTCTGAAGCCTTCTCCAAAACTCACGCAGGTTCTGCTCCATGCGATCTCCAAGCTGCATGGCTGCTTCTCCCAGCCCACGAAGTTCATCTTCCAGCCAGGAAGTGCGTGGTGGAGGGGGCTCGAGTGGGCCCTGGTGGGGTCCCTAAAGATGGTTCTGGGCTTGGTTGCAGGAGTGCCGTTGAGGAACGGGGCACTGTAAAGGGGTGAAGGAGGTAGCCAGCGTTCTGATGTTGGAGGCGGAACTATTCCCAGACCCAAGCCCAAACCCAGTTTATCCTCCATGCTGTTATCCACACCCCTCACAATCATCTCCATCTTCACCTTCTTGCTCACCAGCTTCATCATCCTTTTCGAAACCATCTCTTTCAGAACTATCTCCAATTGTAACTGAAAGAGTGAAAACATACATAAACTTTCAATATTTTCAGACATTACTGTAGACTCATATTTGGGGATCAATCCAAACCCAAAACGGTTACCTGGATCAGTGTCTGACAACACATTGAAACTGGCTTTTCCTCTAGTGCTCTGCCTTTTGACGAGATTGCTGGAGCCTGGGACTGACTTGGGTCGGCCTTCCCAAAATTGCAGACCCTCTGCTTGATGGCAGGTAGCAGGTGCGGTGCCTCGCATCAGCCAGTCTACCACCATTTCGTCTCTTCAGGTCATCCCAACGTTTCTTCACTTCTCTCAGAGTCCGAGGTACTCTAGACACAGCATTGACACGCTCAAGTATGCCAGCCCAAATGCGCTCTCTTTCTCGGCGCCGGAGCCTCCCTGCTGGACCGAACAGCTCCCCCTCACAGCGAGTCACCTCTGATACCAAGACCTCTAGCTCTGCCCCGCTAAAGCGGCTCTTCCTTTTCCCTACACCTCCCGCAGCTAATGATGAAGACACACCCCCTGTCTTTAAATAAAAGGCAAATATTTATATAACACAAAACTTGGTTTTGCATTTCTATTCAAAAGTGAATTTTTTGTCCCATTTTGCCAATGGTCAATATGGCACTTATGGTCCTTTTGGGCTAACACTAACATATAGCATACTGACATTTTTTATTATTATTCATGGTAGTTCCATAAATAATAAATTAAAAACAAAACAAAACAAAAAAAAACACCTTTTCTAGCTAATTCCATCTGGTTCAAAATGCAAATGCCAGGTTTTTTATATTCATTGTGGTACCACATATTATAAATAAACACACAAATATAAACTACTATTCACCTTAGGTGTACATATCATAATTTTCCAAAAAGTCATTTTTATGCAATTTTATATATATTCATATAATATATCTTTGAGTCAAAATATTGTAAAATAGCAAACATTTTCAATATTACAAAAAATAAATAAAATAAAAACTGTGAAACCTGAAAACTGATATTGACTGTTACTATCATCAAACGATTACACTAACTAGATATTTTTACATTTGGTTTTTAAAACTGAAACATGTTTCATTTAGTCAAAGAGCAAAAGTTGTGAAAATGTTGTCAACAATAATCATAAGCGGGATGTTTGCAATAACCCATGATTCGCCGAGTAGAAGTCATCCATTAGGATATTACTGAGAAAAACTGAGTAGTACATGATCTCAACACTTACGCTACCACCACGGACTAAAACCTTCATCTTATGTGGGTGTATATCATTTTAAATATTTAACATGTACTATTAATTTCTAAATTTGTAAGTAATGAGGGAACAATAACAAGGCACACCATTAAGTATCGACTGTAATGTTAGCAGTATTATTTCAGTAAAGTCAATTGCATATCATTAAAGACTTACTTTGTTCGATTGGGATGAGTTCATCTGAAGACATTCCTGGTGCGACTATTGTTAGGATGGCACAACCACAACATTAAAGGGCAGGCTGCTTGGCAACCGCCATTCTGGTGGTCACAACTCCCCTCTGAGTCGTCATCTTCCCTGGGGAAACCGTCCTCTGAAACCCCGCCTCCAAAGGGCCCCTCTGGAGACTCCACTTTGATGTGCATGGGAGGTGAGTGCTCATACAGCAGCCCCCCCTCCTCGTAGTATTCAGTCATGGATATGTCGTGGCTTACAGACACACCAATGTGACTGATGGAGAGCGTGCCATTCACAAGCAGGGTGAAGAGCCACCATGCTCTTCCATAGCAAGCCTTTCATTGCTTCATTGTGATGTCTAACAAGAACAGCCTTAATAAAGGGCTCAGTAATACACAGCCACAGAAAACAGATATTTGCTACGGAGCAATAATAGGTTAACGTGTCATTAGAAAGGTGCTGTGTTCATTTAAACTGATTCTACGCAATTATTGCGATGTTTATGTTTATGCTTATTAGACCAAGAAAAGCAAAACCTGTGGCTTCCGTCCAAAAGCAAAACTCGAAGATGTTCTTCTGAAATTCGGTTATGTCTGACATTATGTATTTGAATCATTCATTAAATACAAACATCTTAGAGCTCTCCTAATTTACAGTTAATCTAGCAATGACTTGTAAAGATCCGAGGCTACAGAGGAGAGGACGAGAAATAATAACAAACAATAATATACTTGTATTCGCCTTTAACTAATTGTTTAATTAATGGAATTAAATAATGAAATATAAAGGCCAAAATTACCTGTGTCGCAGCAATGCGCATATATTCTGCACCACATCCGCAATGGTTGCGCATTCCGCATAAATTACGTTAGCCGCCACTAGCTCTTCTCAAGCAAATACTGCTGTTTGTGTAAAAGTCATATTTGCAACGAGCCCGCATTAAGAGAAAGATCTAGCTTTGGAAAGAAAATTATCCGTGCTCACGCCGTACTGTGACAATTGGCTTTAAAACAGAATGCTTAAAAGATAAGTGCATATGTGCAATGCTAACCTCTTATAATCCTAAATGTACACAGAAGCCGAATAGTCGCAGGAATATGACATCACACAAAGATATTTGCCGTGTGGCTATCTGGAACTTTGAAAGTGATATTTTACAAATTTAAAGGACGAGAGTATATTTGAACACGCCAGTCTTTTATCTTCTTGCACAAAATAAATAAATAAATAAAAATAAATACCGAAAGCTGCGAGGTGCATTAGGCCTACAAGTTTAACGATAAACAATATAAATAATAGTTTTTATCTGAAACATTGTATTTTCAAATGGTGGGAAACAAAAAGCAGGCTTGGTGCCAAAGTAGCTGTTTCGTTCTTAATCTGGTACGATTCCAGATGTTACCACGTAATTCTTCTGGAGAACTCCGGGTATGCACATTTATGTGAATACTTATATTTATCTTCCACGAATATCAATGCATAAAATATGCAATGAAATAAAAGTAGCCGCCTATGCTGTCTAATTGAGAAATATTAGGGGAAAAAATTTATGATGCACTTGATTAGAATAATATGCTGTTCCATGTTCTCATAAAGAAAAAACATGCAATGGCTTGGATTATACTTTTATTTCTTGCTCTCACCGAAGTGTGAACATTTCTCAGGATGCCTTTGGTTAAAATCAACCTCCCTTATGGAGATGGCCTATTTTTAGCAACTGGATTTGAGAGATATCCCTTGTGACAATGTCCAGGTGCATGTGGAAACTAGTGATATTGATTTATAAGAGTACAAAATCTTTTGGCAAAGACAATAAAGGCAGACAATAAAGTCTATAAAATAATAGGCGTAAAACAAAAGAAAAACAGATTCAGCTGTTTTTTTTTTATCTTTGCATAGCCTTCATTTGCCACCTGTACTCTCTCACAAGAGTTAATGATTTATCTGTGATTTCATGGAATCACCAAAGATTTCACATCACATAGTGCCAACAAGTAACTATTTTGTAAAGGTTTTTTTTTTTCGTCCACCTCCTTTGTCTGTCAAAAATATCATTGTTCACTTAGCGGCCATAGCCTTTTAAAATATGAATATTAAAAGTGACTTGTCTTTCAACCCAATATGATGTCTAGTATAAATAATTAACAATATCTTAATAAAAGTGTCATTACCTGTCTGTGTCTCCTAGAACACAAGGTGGTAGATATTATAGAGGACTCTTCACTTTCCTTAACCACTTTGAATTTATGTATATAAACCACACATAAATGTTAATTTATTTGTTTTAAACTAATAATTATGTTTATGTTAATAATATATGTACACTAATATTCATAAGTAAACAGAAATATAAGAGGACAGTCATATAGAATTATGAAAAAGGGTGAAAGGTGTATGTGAAAGGTCATTTGGATTGTAACTGTAACAATGCTTAAAAATTAATTTTAAAGAGCTATCCACTGTAGCTGAGACCATGGTTTAATATTAACATGGAAAACATGGTTACTATAAGCCAGATTTTTTTTTCTTTTCTTTTCTTTTTTTTGTATGATCAAGGAGAAATAATGTAATGTTACAAAGAGATATTTATCAGTCCCCGCTTTCAATGAAATGTCTTCACGTCTCATATCGGTGCAATTTGTCTACAGTTTGAAATAAATTGTCACTTTGTTTAAAAATAATAAAAGAGCTTTTTAAAGTTAACACCATAGACTGTACAGACAATCACATTATACAATAGAATTTCAACTAATATAACATAAGCAACAATTTTAACGAGCACACATATTTGCAACATCAGTCAAGACTTCAATATGATTACAATTAAGTGCCTTATCTTCAAAATTCAAGAGCTCGTCATAACAAAATGATAAATAAATAAATAATATGTTTTTATTAGTGCCTAAACATGCTATAACATGAACATTTTTTTAAGAAACACATATTAATGTTAACTTCTCACGACAAATATATAACCAAAATGTCCCCTTTTTAAACAATTGCTGCAAAAACTCCTTATTATAAATAACAAGAAACATCCATTAATGAATGATTGTAGTTTTTTCATGACCATACAAAAATGATTTGCAGTAACGTGCTAGAAGAGCATATGTACATTATGTTAAAGCACATGCTGGAGTCACACACTTCTTGCTTACGTAAAGAACAAATGTATGTATATGCCCTTGAAAATGATCTAGATCTGTAGAGTAGACAGAGTATATAAGGTGGGTCTTAAAAGCCTTAGAACACACTAATTAGCAGCTTCAACATGAAGGCTCTCATTCTTCTGGCTCTGTTCGCTGTGGCTTGTAAGTAACTTTGGCAGGGAGAATCTAGACTGGAATTAATACAGGTCACTTAAGGTTTTAGGGGTTTTCTTAAGAGAAATTCATCATGTACAGCAGAATATACTTTAAATCTCTTTTAATTCCAAGTGGTTACTGCTTTGTTCAGTTGTTTTTGTCAAATATGTATGTGACAGAAAAACTGTTTTCCCAGACGCCGCTCCTCTGGATGACGATGATAAGATTGTCGGTGGATTTGAGTGTACTAAGAATGGTGTTCAATACCAGGTTTCCCTGAACAGTGGCTACCACTTTTGTGGTGGCTCTCTGATCAGCAATCGCTGGGTTGTGTCTGCTGCTCACTGCTACAAGTCGTAAGTGAAATTATTATTATTATTTTTTTTTTGCATGTGCATATATATTGGGAAGACTGGAACTATTTGTCACACTAGGACGTTGTCAAAATGATTATATTTCAGTAACTTTAAGGTTTTGAATTAAGTTGCACAAAGATCTTTAGATTTGAATGAATAATATTTTTGTTTAATGATTTTTACCATATAATGAAGGAAGATTCAAATTTTCAGTTACTTTTAACATTTCATGTTTTAAATTGTTTTGTGCTTCTTTTTAAACCCTTTAAGTTTCTCTGAAAGCTATTAAATGGTAATATTATAATATTAAAAATATTAAGCAGCATACCTGTTCTGAAAATTGATAATAATAACAATGTTTCTTGAGCAGCAAATCAGCATATTAAAATGATTTCTGAAGACTGGAGTAACACGTTTTCTTAAGTTGAATACAATTTAAATGCAGAAAGATGTTAAAAGTAATTTAACTTGCCGGACTTATTTCTCAGACGTGTCCAGGTGCGTCTGGGTGAGCACAACATTGACACCACTGAGGGCACCGAGCAGTTCATCAACTCCGAAAAGGTCATTAGACACCCCAGTTACAACAGCAATACTCTGGACAATGACGTCATGCTGATCAAGCTGGCCAGCACCGCCACTCTGAACAGCTACGTTCAGACCGTTTCTCTGCCTTCAAGCTGTGCTTCATCTGGTACCAACTGCCTGATCTCTGGATGGGGAAACATGAGCGCCTCCGGAAGTGTGTACATCATGCATAAATCATTAGGCATTCTTAGAATAACACGGTGAACACATGCAAACTCACCTAGTGGACACTTGATGTTTTCTCAGGCAACTACCCCAGCCGTCTGATGTGCCTGTGGGCTCCTATCCTGAGTGACACTACCTGCAGAAATGCCTACCCTGGTCAGATCAGCTCCAACATGTTCTGTGCTGGCTTTATGGAGGGAGGCAAGGACTCCTGCCAAGTAAGATCACTGCTAGTTACAGCGTTAATTTCATGCTAATAGATATAAACATCTTTTTTTAAGGCAATAAGAATAACTTATTTGAAACACTTCTGCTTTGCAGGGAGACTCTGGTGGCCCAGTGGTGTGCAACAACCAGCTGCAGGGTATTGTGTCCTGGGGTTACGGCTGTGCGGCAGAGGAACAAGCCTGGTGTCTATGCCAAGGTCTGCAACTTCACCACCTGGATCAGAAACACCATGAACTCCAACTGAGCTCTTGAGATTTTTTGAGGCCATAATCATGACATGTTGCATTTGGCAAACCACAATAAACATTTAAGTACAAACATTGTGTCACAGTATTCTTCGTATTTTTTTCAATATAAACAGAAGTTCTATGAGAAATGTTTCCTTATTAAATTAAACGCCATTAATTTAGTTTTGAATTCAAACGGTTATACAAGTAGTATGTGATGAAATATTAAAACCTCTTTGCTAAATGACAGTATTTATGGGGGGAAAATATCCTAATGCCTTCTTTGAAAATCCTATACAACTTTCTCTTAATGAATAAGACTTGAGCAATGTCAGACAAGATGTTTAATCTTTTAATAGCAACATCTTCCAAGAAAACTTCAATTACAGCACCAACACTAGCAGATATCTAACTCAATAGGATCACTAAATAAAACAATACTGTTCATAACAGGAAATGTCTAGTTGAATTATATATATAATAACAGAATTGGGTGTCAGAACATTAGTAATGTTGATATCACATGGAAAACAAACAAACATACACACTAAACATTCTCACAAGTTTCAGAAATAAGTGGTTCCCACGCAAATGTTCATCACACACTCACTGAAAAAAAGAGAACATTGACAGAATATTTATATTTCGCCTCTGGCATGTTCCAAGTAATGTCCATGCAGTTCTATAAGGTTGGAGAAACAAGCATTACATTCAGAGCAAATTAAGTCACCAGTTTTGTCTTCTGTCTTCAATATGGACGGTGACTGTCTTGAACCATTTAATTCTTCAGTTGCTGAAAAACTTTCTTTAGTGTGTTTTTCAACCATTCGCCGCTCATTACTCTGAGAATTTGTTCTGCTGGTGCTTGGGGCTTCAGTTTTTCGTTTTGGCTTTTGTGATAGATGTAAGGTTGAGGGACTAAAATGTGACAACCGACCAGGCATTTCTCCTCCATTTGAACGGGGGTGTAAGAGGAGCTTCTCTTGCATCTGATTATCATAATTGCTGTAATCATAGTGTTGATGCTGGAGACGGTGAGATCGACGTTCGTCAGTCATAAGTAGCTTGCCTTTCATTGCTATTGAGCCTTTATCTACAGGCTTGTGGCGGAGCTGATGGTGGAAAAGCAAGTCCAAGTTCTCAAAACTGGCACTGCATGTACCGCATTCATAAGGAAGCACAGTGGACTGCGAATCAGTGGTGCAATGCATCCCCATCAGATCATTTGTGCAGTGAACAACTCCATGTCGCTTAAGAGTAATTGCACTTTCAAAACCTTTTCCGCAAATTTCACAAATATAGGGCATAGTCGAGCGGTGCCACTCTTGCTGGTGATTCCTCAACTTCTGTGCATCTGAGAACGTGTGAGGACAGAAGGGACAAGCGTGGGCATTGAGTTCTGGATGCTTTTGCAGATGTTTATTGTACAGTCCCACAAATCGAAACCCTTGACCGCACTTGGGACAAAAAAAGCGCCCTCTTTTCTGTCTATGCAGCCGCTGATGAATCCAAAATTTGTTCCAGTTTTTAAACATCCTGTTGCAATCAATACACGTGAAGCTTTGACGCCGTGAATGAGTGAGCATATGGGCTCTCAGCCTTCCTATGTGCTGGAATATTCGTCCACATTGCGGGCAGAAGTACTTTCTTGGATCTGATTTCTGGTGAGTACTGTTCAGTTGTGTTGTGAAATAGCTGGATTTGATCGGCTGACTGACTGAATAGAGGTTATTCTGAGGGTCATAAGCAGTGGTGGCCATGACCTGAACTGGGCAAACAAGTAGGGAGGAGCATTTTTTGAGATTCCTCTGAAAGGAAAAATCATTTGGAGGAGATTTTACTGGACTCCGCATTTTTTGAGGAGTTCTTCTTTTCAAGGAGTTTCTGGGTTGCAGTCTGTGAGGGGAACTGTAACCAGAAGACTTTGCTTTCGTAGGCCGCATGGAAATGCAATGCTTCTTGTGAGTATATAGCTCTGAGAGGAGACTAAACGTCTGCTTGCAGCGGTCACAATTGTAACGCTGGGTATCGGTGTGTCCTTGCAAATGTAAATCATACTCATCTCTGGTTGCAAAGCACTTTTTGCAAAGGTGACACCTGAAGCGGACAACACCTTCAAATTCCATTTCTTTCAAGGTGGCATGTGGGTGTTTTTTACCCTCACAAGTGTGCAATTTTAATGGCCCAATCTGAGAAAATCCCTTACCACATCTTGAACATAAGACAGGTCTAATGGGCCAATGTACTTTCTCATGGACACGTGCAGTGCACGCTTGAGTAAATGATTTGCCGCACACCTTACAAGAGTATGGTTTTTCTCCACTGTGAATACGAAGATGGGTATTGAGGACCGACTTGTAGCAAAAGACTTTGCCACAGATCGGACATGTATGGGGTTTCCCTTTCCCTCTTCCTCGCCGCCTCCTCCTTTTAGGGGTGATTTGATTACTAAGACACGCACTTTCGAGTTTGTCAGTCATGATTACTTCTTTCTCATCCACAATTTTCTCAGGTATGGCTTTATCTTGGAGTTTGTGTTTCCTACTTTTGGATTTATGGACTTTGCTGTGGGATCGAAGGTTGGAGAGTTGAGCGAAGGCTTTGCCACAGTCCTGGCAGGTGAAGGGCTTCTCTCCTGTGTGGACACGCAGATGAATGATATACGCAGAGGCATGATTAAAAGGGCGTCCGCAATGTTCACATTTGATTATCCGTTTTTCTTTGCGTGGCCGTCCACGAGAAAAGGAAGGATAACCATGTTTGCTTTCTGTGATTTCCATGCTGCTTCCCTCAGCATTATCTTCGGTCGAAGGTATTTGGTTATTATTCTCTGAATTTACCTCCTGTGTTTTCTCAGGTAAATCATCTACAGAGGCATCATTCAGTGTTACATTTTTTTGTCCTTGATTTTCAGTGTCAGAAACTTTCACATCTACAGTGTCCTCATGGATTTTTTTGTCAGAATATTCTTCGCATTGGCGATTACTTTTATTTGGGCAGGATGCATCACAGACAGCTTCCTCAGATGTTTGGACAGCTGAGTGATTCCCGTCAGACTCTCGTTCAGACTGACTACTTGAGATTTCATCAGTTGTAACTGACATCCGAGTCTCGATTTGTGGCTCATTTAATTCTTCATTAAGCAGCAGTGATTTTGGTTCATTATCTGTGGTGCTGGAAAGACCATGAGAATTTGTCTCACGGTCTTCTGAATATTTCTGTGCATCCATATCAGCTTTGTTGACTGGGGTAAAATCAGAGTTTAATTGCTGAGGGAGTTTATCTACATCTGCTTCACAGGAGCCTTTTTCTCTCTCTTTTTCCTCAGCATTACAGGTCAAGGAGTTGGGTAGGACACTAGTGGCTACAGACGAAGGTTCCTCCACACTTCTGTTCTGGGACCCTAATGCCAGACCTTTAGAAATTAATTCCCCCATTCCTCTCTTCACTGATTCTTCCTTGGTATCGCCCTCATCAGAGTTGGTTTCTTGTTTCTTGGCCTCTCCTTTGAGCATGATGTGCGAACTGGCTGCTAGTGCCTGAGTTTCCCCCAACTCAAGCTGAAACTAAACAGAAGAGAAAAGAATCAAAGATAAGACAACCTCTTGTAAGCTATATTGCATCTAATGCTATGCTCCACCTGTTATCCAAGTGGAGAGATTAATTAATAATTAATATAGATAGGTGTAGTGCATTATTGAGAAAGCACATAACTCAACAGCTTTAAGATAAACATACAAAACCGTTTTAAAGAAGAATATTATCACATATATATAAATATATATATATAAATGTATATCAACCACGTTCATATTATGATCACATATAGGTATATATATATATATATATATATATATATATATATATATATA
This sequence comes from Carassius auratus, assembly GCF_003368295.1. NCBI lineage: Eukaryota > Metazoa > Chordata > Actinopteri > Cypriniformes > Cyprinidae > Carassius > Carassius auratus. The sequence goes on along the minus strand of NW_020528247.1, from coordinate 233,511 downwards.
TATATATATATATATGTATATATATATATATATATATATATATATATATATATATATATATATATATATACCTATATGTGATCATAATATAAACGTGGTTGATATACATTTATATTTATTGCCACATAAATTTTGACTTTATTGGTATATTTTTAAAAAGCTGTTACCCCATGTACAAAAAATTATATTGGGGTGAAATAGCATTGCTGTATTAGGATTTTTGATAATTTATGTTAAAATATCCATAATAACCAAACTGAGAATTTCATAATAATAATAAGAATGAGTAGCTGAATACGTCCTGATTATTTTTTTTATAGATGCGTTTGTTTCACATGTTTCTCATCATTCCGCCAGTGATTCATTCAAAGAACTGGTTCATAAGAGTCATTCGTTACTGAATCGAACTATAAAGAAAGAAAGGAAGAAAGAGAAAGAGAGAGAAAAAACAGAGAAGTGTTCTCTATTCATTGCGTCTGTATTTGTTAGTTCTCATCCAGTATTTTTTATTTGATGATGTTCAATTCAGTCTGCAAACGCACTTCAACTCGGTTAAAAATATTTGTCCCGTGCCCGCAGGAGATAGCGGCACAGAGTGATGGGGCTCTGCATGCGTCTGCATAGGCCGTTCCTGCCATCAACAATGCACGGATCTGTAATGCATTATGCATGCTCTATTACAGTCAGCCATGCATCTATCAACACAGCACAACCTGTCCTTTAAGAATGAGTTTATTCTGAAAAGCGAAATGATCGTATTTATACATTTATATGAATTAATGTTTCCATAAAGGCTACCCGACGCTGGACCTACAGAATCATAATTCAAAACCTCAAAACTTATTTTTTAAGAACACCACTTATGCAAAATCGCCCACTGTTTGCTCGACGGCATAAAATTAGATCCTTACTTAATATGGTAGAAGGTACAGAACAAAAAAAGCAAAACAAAGCTAAGCAGTATACACCAACCTTTCATGCTTTCTTTTTAGCACCAATGAACTAACGTACGGTTTGGGACTAAACAAACGGCGTTTCCTTTTCCGTTTCCGATAAAAGCCTCTTCGACATGACCTCTTTCGGGATGTGTAGCTGTGTGAAGGCAATCACCCAGTTTGAAAAAAATAAATGTTAAATCATTCTTGTTTACTGCCTTTAACGCGCAACATATGACATACCAACAATTGCATATAAAGGCTGGGTATGGGTAATTTTAATCGGTTTTATTAACAATTAATAGATACATTAAAATGTTTCAGAAAACAAAGTGTTTTGACACCGCAAAAATTGAACAAAAATTACAGCTGCAGAAATTGATTTAAATTACATATGATAGTATACATGAAAGCATGAATTCATAAATGAAAAATATAGAACCATAAATGGTAAGCTATTAAATTTACTGTGTGCATGTCAAGACAACGGGAAGATTAGGGCTGATGTGATGCTGCATTACATTTACGCAGGCATCACAAACAATGAACAATATTTACATAATGTATTAATCAAAGTTAATGTAAAATTATAAATATTGCTCATTGTTAATTGTATGTTCTTAATACATATTATGAACAAATGCTAGTTTACATATTTGTATTTTAAAAATTTACTAGTTCATATAAATGAATATTATCCTTGCAAAATGTACAAATATTGTTCATTGTTTTTCATGTTTTCTGTTGCATTTACTACTTTAACATATAGAAACTTGTAAACCGTTAAAGCACTACAGAACTCCTACCACATATGATAGTTGAAAGACAACTCTGACATTTTTGTGTCCCTCCCAAGGCTTCGTATCAGATTTATTTGACTAAGCTTTCTGCCTTTAGCAATTAATGCATTTATTCATTCAGTCCTCCATCATTTTTCGTACTTGATCAGCTCAACAAATCAATAATCATTTAGATTTGTCCAGTCAGTTTTACAATTACCAGCAACATTTAGCACAGTATAACACACTCAAAGTTAATCTTAAATAAACGTGTGCATGACCACACCTGTTATTGGTCTACAGGAGACTTGGAAAGGTGTCACTATTGGGTTTATTGAGGGAATGTAGGACATGTTTACATCTAAATGTATTTACAGTACACTGACGATACACATTGGCTACCTTAAAAACAGCCATCAACTGTTCTATTTTACATTCATACAGTGCATTCACCAAAAATATTTCTATTTATATTGGGGGGGGGGGGGTCTGTATTGAATTTTTCAATAGATTAAATTAAGGCAACATCAATGAAATACAGAGGAAGCTGAACAATAATATTAACAAGACAAAAACAAACAAACAAAAGACTGTTACACTACTGTCTTTTTTAGCTATTCAAACTTTTCTTTTTTACTATAATGCTATAACATACTTAACAGGTGCTGCCTTATGACTAAAATTTCAAAATTTTTATTGCATAAACAGCAATAAAGGCAAGCAGCAGATCCACCTTTTATGAATGCATGGACACCATTCACAGGAAAGGTATCGGTTTCTGCTCTAGAGCATCTTCTGTTTCATGATTTGTTGTTGTTATTGGTGGTGGTGGTGGTGGTAGTGGTACTGGTAATGGTGTAGTTTCAGGCACTGGCCCTAATATGCGATGAACTCTCCTCCGATGATTTTTAAGGGACACTACGTCGGGATAGCTGCGCTGGCAAATCTGACACTTGTATAGATTGGGTTGAGTGATTCCCCTCGACAGCCCAAGACCTTCCACAATATGATGGACCCTTCTTCTGTGGTTTCGGAGGGACTGTTCATCTGGATAGCTGCGTGGGCAAATATGACACTGAAACTGATTGGGAGTGATGCTTTGCTCAGTTCCCTTTGATGGCAGAAACACGCCACCCACAATATGATGCACTCTTCTTCTGTGGTTTTTCAAGGATTTTATGTTAGGATAGGAGCGGTCACAGATCTGACACTGAAACGGTCCAGAACGGACTGGTTCCATGGTTCCCGGATTAGTTTGTTTCGGCTGTTTAGGCCGATGAACTTTCCTCAAATGATCCTTCAGGGATTGAAGCTTTGGATAATTGCGAAGGCAAATGTGACATTGAAATAAAGTAGATGGATTGGTTTGTGCATCTGCTTGGTGTAAATGTTCCTGTGCATTCTCCGCTGGCATCATTCTGCTGTTGACTCTATGAATGTTTCTTTTATGCTCCTCGAGTGCCTGAGGGGTTGGACAGTTCTTGTCACAAATCGAACACGTCAAGTCGGATTGCCTGCTGTGTGAGACCAGGTGCCTCTTGAGCCCATCTAGACAACTGAACCAACGCACACACACTGGGCACCGAATCGGTTTAAATGCGGGTTTACACGTATTGCTTTGAATGTGAACTTTAAGCATCAATGGACTTTGGAATGTTGTAGCACAACGAGAGCAGGTGTGTTTCTTCTGACCTGAAGTATCGCCAGTGCAACGCAACCGTATGTGTCTCGACAAGGAACTGCGTTGACTGAAGTGCTTTTTGCACTTTTGGCAAGTCAATGTCTGAGGAAATGGCCTCTGGTTCAAATGTTGAGGTGCCAAGAGTGCAGAAGGTTGTGCTTTTATGTTATGATCAGAAAAACCGGAAAACTGTTGCGGCCGAGTCAGAACGTGTGATGGCAACACTTGGGAAAATGACTGTTGTTGATGCTGGGAAGCTCTTTGCTCACTTGTAGAGCTTTGAGATTGGTTGTGCAATTGCTGATGTGCTTCAAAGTCCATCCACGATTGCAAGTTCTCACCACAGTGTGGACAAATATAGGACTCCTGCGCATGCTGTTGCAGATGTTCAAAGAGAAGTCGTGGACACGTAAACGAGGCTCCGCATTCGCACGTCACTCTTCTTGGAAGCACAGATGGAAGCGACATAATCCCCCAGTTTCTGTTACTGCTAGCATTCTGAGTGCTTTCTTGTCGGACTGCTTGGTTTCCTGTAGATGGTGACAGGACGAATAAGTTTTCCTGAGCTGCAGGTGTTTTAGACTCCACAGTTCTGTTACTTACTGCTGAATTAGTGTTTGATGCATGGCACTTCTTTCGATGGCTATTCATATTGTCTTTGCGGCTAAAGAACTTACCACATTGAGGGCATGGAAAGCTTTTAATTGGCCCAGCCATATTAAATGTATTATTTTGCGGCTTTAATTTTCTTGTCCCGCAAATCTTCAGGTGCTCCTTTAGAGTAAATAGGCGGGAATAGCTTCTCTGGCACCCATTGCAAACAAACCTCTTCAAGCCTTTATTAGTCATATGCACCTGAAAGCCATTACTAGATGCAGCTGACATTTCCTTGTCCTCATGAGACTCTACAATGACAACATCCTCACCTTCATCAAAGTCATCTCTAGCCACGTCTGTCAAATCTTCCTCATCGGAGTCCTTTTGATCCACATCTATTAGTACATCAATTTCAGCATCATCCAAAGGCATGGTCCACTGCTTTTCAACCAGTTTATCGCTTTCCTCTTGATTTATTCCAATCATGTCAGCTGGTACTTCAGTGGAGTTTTCAGTTGATTCAGTTGGTTTGGAGTTAGAAACACTGGCAAAGATTGACTCAAGGGTTTCTGTGGGATTCAGCTGATCCTTCAGCTGCATCTTCAACCCAATCTGATCTTTCTTGCCATTAGGGAATTCTATGTTCTGTTCCTCAATCTTTATCGGCTCTGTACCTACGCCTATATTTATATGCTGTGTTGACATTTGATTTGAGTTTGGAACAGCCGGATTGCACTCCTCCAAGTTTTGGAGTTGACATTACCGCAGGTGCCTACAGTGGTCAAGGATTTCAGAGAAGCTTTACATGGACAGTTGTGCTTTTTGAGGCTGCGTATCCGTGTGTAGCCACGCTTGCATAAAGTACAGTAGAACATTTTTTCTGCCTCTTGAGCTGTAGGGCTGATTGGTTTCTGGGACATTTTTCCCATCAAAGGTTGATGGTTTCTAGAAAATACATCAGAGCAGACATGGCTTTCAGGGACGGAGATTATAGTTATCACAAATTGTTGACAACAAAGACAAAATTTAACTCTTTCTTTTTTATGCAGGGCATGATGCATTATCAAGGTGTCTATGTCCTGGAAAACCCTACGGCAGAGTCTGCACTGATGTCTGCCTTCCACTTTGTCCCGGCCAAATAATTTTTGCCGAGTCTCAAGGACCACTACAGGACAGAGAGTTTGTGTCACAGATATAATCTTGCCCTTCTTAGGCAACATTTTTCCAGTTTTCACACCAACCACTGTGTCTTTTTTCATCTTAAATTGATCCTCCAGTGGCTTGGGTTTTGATATCGTCATGGTGATCGCAGGTTGCAATGGTGCTCTCGGTGAAGCTTTTCTGGGGGGCAAGTTCCTCTGTTTCATTTGGACGGGTTGTCTATGACTCATGTAAGCAGATGCTAGCATTTTCAGGATTGATTTCTTATTAAATGCAACTGAATCTTCACCAGATTCTGGTGATTTCTCATGATCTTGCTCAGAATGGTTTACCACACTGGAGGTTTTTAAAACATCACTGTCCTTCTCAGATAACTGCACTTGTTCTTCTGTCACAGGGTGGGATTCAGATGGCTTCAAGATGTTGCTTTCCACATCTGCAGTGGATTCATTCTCCTTGATGTCAGTGTTTGAAGTAGGAGGTGCACTTTGTGCAAGGGGTTTTTCATTTGAATTGGATGTTGAAAAACTGTGAAAAACTTGGTCTGAGACAGGATGGCTGGAGTATGTTTTGCCATCTGGCACAACTGGAATAATCTCCAAATATGATTTGACCTCATTTTTTGAACCATGTTGTTTTTTGTGGTCCTCAAGAGCTGTAAAACCACTAAACTCCTCACCACAGTCACATATGTAGGTGTGGGCTGGAGATGCTGGAGTGGGCAACATTATACAGTGGTGTTTTTCAAGGAGATCTTTGCTCGCAAATAAGCTTCCACAGCTGACACAAGTAGGTAGTGCCGATTCTGGCTGTTGAGAGATTTCTCTTGCATGAGACGGTTGGTGCACCAGGAGTGATGCCAAACTATGAAAAGTAGCTGAGCATGCCACACAGCTGTATGTTTTAGGACTTCCAGTAGAGCATGTTTCTTGAAGTCCAAGCATTTTGTAGGCTCCAGGTGATTCCTCTTCCAATGTTAAATTGAATATATGTTGCCGTCTTTGTTATTTTTTTAGTATCTCCTAAAAAAAAAGCAAACAAACATTAGTGGCATAGCATGAGTTCAATTGTTTTCAATTCAGAAATGAAACATAAAATATTTTATGTACATATGCAGTTATTTTAAGGGCCCTATGAGATAGAGCTGTGCGATTAATCAAAGTACAGTCTCGATTTCGGCCTCTAATTATTATTAAAATACAATAATTTAGATAAAATGAATATTGCACCACATTCCACCCCCTTCCAGCTGTGCACTTTTGCTACTCTATAAAAGCCCAACTTCACGTGCAAATCAGTAAAATCTTGAAACACGTTTTTCAAAAAAAATTGACTTTTTAAAAGCACGAAAGAGAAATTGCACTGTTCCTCAAGAAAACATAAAAAACTCTTCACTCTATTTTCTAGGATGCATGAAATTGAAACAAGTATACAGCGAAGCACAAAATTCAATACAGTAACAAAATGAATAGTTTTAGATAACTGTTATTATTATTATTATACACATAACAAGTGTGATGTTTAAATACTGAACATTTCTTGATATGAATAATATTAGAGTAACGTAATAATGTTTAAAAGCGTATTTAATCTGATTTTTTAAAAGTACTTTACTTTGTGCAAAACCATCATAAATACAAATATAGCCTTTCTTAAAACTTGGCAACCGTGATTATAACTATATACTGTGCCTTTGTGTGACAGAACTGATGCATGCAACCAATCACATACAACTGTCGGTGAGCTCATGCATATTTAAATGAGAAAACTCATTTCTCCAGCTGTTTTCCAAAATTGCTTCACCGCTTCCGTTTTTAAGTTAAGTGTTCAAGTATTCGTTTTACACAACGTTTCAAATGTAGCAATGTAAGGCGGAAAAAAGCAAGCCTGCTCATGCTTACCGATTTTGATAGGCCTGGCCACTTACCGTTGCACTTCACTAAAATGTTTAAATAAACGCCGTATAAAAACAATTAAAACGCAACACCAGGGTAACCTGCAGACTAATCTTCATACATCTGCATACTTTTTAGTCCAAAGTAAAAAAAATCGTGAATGTAATCTAACAAATGCTAATAACAAGCATTGCAATGGATAATACAGATTTAGCATGCTCTTCGGATATACACTGATAGAACTATACAATTAGCCTGCATCATCTCAACGCTGATTTACACCTCTTTACTGTATCAAACGCGCTCTGTAGCGAATACGTCTTGGGGGATACAGCGCATGCGGAACATGTCATTTGCGTGCTGCACAAGGGAATTCAATGACAAAAACAGCAGCTAAGGGCTGTATGCACGAAATAAAGACGAACTGTGACAAGTAACTCAAATAGTTACTAGCTTGCACTCACCTTGGGGAAGTACAATTGGCAAACTTGCATGATTTTAATGAAATAAGTTATTTATTTTAAATCCGAATGGCTGTATGTATTTTGCACCCAGTTTCTGTAGAGACATGTAATTCCCGCTGTTCACTATAGAGGGCAGTATGTCTGAGCGCTCACTCCCATTCCCCACATGTAAGGCTTTAATATATCGCCATCAACTGGTTTGAGGGACCAGTCCGATTTACCCTCATAAACTGACCTACATCTTTTTCATTAAATACAAATATTACTAATCCATAGTTTTTCATTCACGTGACTGGCCCGACTACCTGGCGGGTAAAAGCATCCACAGAACTGCAGAACAATACACTTGTTGATTTATCTATTCTTCAACAGAAAAAAAACAAAAACAAAGATATGTGAACAAAATTCAAGTTTTAGAAATTATCAATCCATATAAATCACTTGCCAGAATGTTTCAATAACTAAAAACAGCGGTAGTCCTACATAAAAAAAAAAAAAAAAATGTATGTGAAAACAGTGCTTTTAAATAGGGTGACCATACATTGTCTTTTTCCTGGGCATGTCCTTTTCCCAGCCGACTTGCAACTGGGCCAGTATCTGGGATCCAGCTAATTTTGTCCTCAGTTTCCATAGATGGACTGATGAATGGAGCTTCATGAACTTCATACAAGTTAACCAGGTACCTCCCATTTGGTGCCTATATGAATCTGCATACATGGGTTGGTGATATTATAAAGAAATTTATTTTTATTTTTATTTTTTAATAACAAAGATAAAAGAATGACAAAGATACACGTTACAACTACACATAATATACAAATAAAACAAACAGTGCTTTATTCTCAGGCACAATAAGGGTATTAAGCAGGAGCATTCAAGAAATTGAATGAACAAATATAAAAATAAAACACTATATAAACTGATTCCTAAAGCAACTGTATTACATTTCTTCAGTCAAGAGCAGGGAGTCATTTTTTAGTAACATTAAATAGTTCTGTCAGCCGTCTGTCAATTCTGTCATAGTTTTATATATATATATATTCACACACACAGTGACTTCCATAATTTTTTTTTTTCTACTATCAAATTCAATGTGGACCAGCAACTGTTTGGTTACCCACATTCTTCAAAATATCTTCTTTTGTGTTCAGCACAAGAAGGAAATTAATACAGGTTTGGGACAAATGTGTAAATAATGACAAATTCTAGGTTGGTTTATCCCATGTCAGTAATGACAGTATAGGCTACATGTTTAATAGGCCTACTGTCCCTTTAAGACCTGCATGCATCTGATATACAGGCACTTATAAATTTTTCTCTCAACTGTTTACTTTCATTTTATACATAACCAACTGAGTCTACGTGTAAACTTCGGGTTCATGAGGTGCTCAGAAAAAGCACAGGTCAGACCAGCACGCGAATGAAACATTTAAAAACGCATGCAATGTTGAGAGAGTAACTCTACTCTTGAGTTAACACTGCTGTGAATGGATGTGGCATTGTACAGTATATGACGGAGGCACCAGAACTGCAGCTGATATAATGTGCGCTGTAGCATGATACTACAATATTTCTTCAAAAGCAGATCGTGGATACATTTTTATCATCCACGATCAGAAATCATCATATTGCATACCACATGCTTGTGCAAATATGGACAATTGTTTGCATACATTCAAAATGATTGGATTCCACTGATTTACAAAGAACAAACTCAACTCTACCAAATAACCTCTATTTGCACATGAATGTTATAAATAATCCAACAGCAAGAAAACTTACCTTATACAACCTCAAACAGTTTGAGCCCCTGAAGTGCTTTAAATGCCGGCTAACAAAATTGAACTCTCTTGATAAAAGGTGGCCCTAAAAGAAGGCCCTTATTCTTCTTGTGGCTTCATTTACAGTCTTCCTTCCAATTTCTGCCACCGCAGCAACCTAACAGAAAACAAGATTATTATTATTTGGGGAGACAACACAAAAAATGTATGGCTACGTTTACATATGCACAATTTTTAGTTAAATTGGACTGAATTCATTCTGACTGATGAATAAATAAAGTGATTTAAAGTAAAGGCTAAATAAAGTGATTGGGTTGATGTGAGCGTTATGTCAGAAGCTTCAGATTCAGATTTTTTTTTAGATGGACACACTGCAGAAATAGTGAAACTGAAAAGTGAATGTGATGTATAGATAATAGAGGCAAGGCAAGTTTATTTATATTGCACATTTCATACAGCAATGGTAATTCAAGGTGCTTAACATAAAAGAAAGTAAACTAATCATGAAGAACAAAAATAAAACAAGCAATTTTAAGACTTTGGAAATTAATTAAAAATTGACTTATTTATAATGAATTTAAAAAAAGGAGAAATAGAAAAAGATTTGTGATGAAATGAAATGAAAATGATGACAGTGCAATTAATTTGGACATCGCACAGTGCTCATGTAACAAATTCACTGCTTAACATACGAGTTTTGAGTCTAGATTTAAATGTGACCAGTGTTTTAGCACATCTGATCTCTTCTGGAAGCTGATTCCAACTGTGGGCGGCATAGTAACTAAAGGCGGACTCCCCTTGTTTTTGAAGCCTTGGTATTTCTAACTGACTCGATCCTAATGATCTGAGTGGTCTGTTAGATTTATATTCAGTGAACATATCTGCAATGTATATCGGCCCTAGGTTATTGAGTGACTTATAGATGAGTAAAAGTACTTTATAATCAATCCTGAATGTAACTGAGAGCCAGAGTAAAGACCTGAGGACTGGTGTGATCTGCTCAGATTTTCTGGTTCTAGTCAGAATCCTGGTGGCAGCGTTCTGGATGAGCTGCAGCTGTCTAATGTTCTTTTTGGGAAGTCCGGTGAGGAGACCATTACAATAGTCCACCCTGCTGGTGATAAAGGCATGAACAAGCTTCTCCAGGTCTTGGCTGGAAACAAAACATCTAATTCTTGCAATGTTTTTTAGTATGCTGATTTAGTTACTGCTTTGACATAACTACTGAAACTAAGGTCTGTCTCCAGAATTACAACAAGATTCCTGACTTGATTTTTAATAGTTTGACCCCTAGAGTCAAGGTATGCATTCACCTTGAAAACTTCTTTGTTTCCAAAATGTAATGACTTCAGTTTTTTCCTTGTTTAACAGAAGAAAGTTCTGGCACATCCAACTATTAATTTCATCAATGCATTGGCAGAGGGAGTCAATGGGGCTGTAGTCATTTGGAGATAAGGCTAGGTAAATCTGGGTATCATTAGCATAGCTGTGATAGGCAATTTGGTTCTTTCTCATTATTTGACTTAGTGGAAGCATATACAGGCTAAACAAGAGCAGTGCAATAATTGAGCCTTGTGGGACTCCACATGTCATGGACGTCCACTTAGACTTATGCTCTCCTAGACTCACATAATAACCTCTCTTAGAAGTGGTAAACTCCTAAAGTTTTTCTGGTACATTTCCAAACTCCCCTAAAAACAGCAGTTGTTAAGCCCTTCCTGAAAAAGAGAATCTTGATAGCACCATTTTGAGCAATTATAGGGCTCTCTGGGATGGTCCTCAAATGGTTCAGGTCATACTTAGAAGGGAGAGGTTATTATGTGAGTCTTGAGCCCCTTCACACTGTCATTCCGGCAAACACACGGGTAAAGTGTTCCGGCAGTTGTTCCCAGGTCGCTAGATTTTGCACTTTCACACTGCCCGTGATTACCCGGGATATGTGCGTGCTTTCACACACAACCCGTAAAGGTCCCGTAACGACACGTGACATCAGGGCGTGACGTGTAATGTACGAGTCGAAAATGTTAGGCACGTTATACTTTCAGTGAAGCAAGCTAAAGATCTCGGCGTCAGCGCAGAAAGTGAGGAACTGATCTCTGCCTCATTACAGTTTGCACATATTTTTTCGTTGCGAACATTGATCTTCCTTCAAAACAGCCCGTAAAAGAGTCGCACGATAACGTGCATCATCACTTCGACACAGCATTAGATCTGGTTTTAGTTCACACAGCGCTCCCGAACCCGGCAATGTTACTAGGTCCCGGGACGTGGTTGAACATTGCCGGCTTGCCTTCTGTGTGAAAGCAAACACGTCCCGGGATTGATTCCGGGACTGATCCTGGGTCGGGGACCTAGTAACATTTCCAGGTTCAGTCCCGAAACGAGCATTGTGTGAACAAAAGCCAGATCTAACGCATGTTATCGCGCGACTCTTTTACCAGGTGTTTTGAGGGAAGATCAACGTTTGTGACGAAAAATATATGCAAACTGTAATCAAGCAGAGATCAGTTAGTTCCACACTTTCCGCGCTGATGCTGAGATTGTTTGCTAGCTTCAGTGAAAGTAACGTGCCTAGTGTTTTCGACTCTGCTGCGTGTGCTGCTGCCGCATGTAAAGGACCCCAAGCCAAAACTTTTGGAAGATTCAACAACAGGTAAGGCTTAAATTCTGCTTTTTCAAAGTCCTATGGACATACATTTACTATACATTAATAGTAGACTATGACGTGTTGCTTCACTTAGTAAAAGTGTCAGAGTCAGAGGATTTCACTCTGTGCGTGGGGTGAAGGTGGCAGCTCTCACAAACACTGCACCGTGATTGAGGGGTTCATTACTCTGCCCCACTCATAGACAGCACCATACATTTGTTCGCAAGCATGGTTTGATGCAGACAATAGCTGGGTTTCCATCCAACTTATTTGCCTTTAGGGATGTCAATTTTCAATAATTTCCATGATCGATCGTCTTTTAAAATTAACACACAATTAAACAATAAACTTAATGCTGCAAAATGCATCTGCAGCAGTAATATTATTATGAGCAAAAGCCACTTGAAAAAGCTTCCTCACCGGAATAAGAGGAGTTTGAGTCTGAAGGAAGAAGCCTATCCACAAGACAACTCATCATGCCAGAGGGAAAATGCCTTCTCTTCCACTGTTGTGTTCTTGTGAGCTTCGGAAACATGGATGACTAGCAATTACCTCTCCTGCGCAGAGCCAATCCAACTCTCTAGTCATTTGATTTCTGCCTGGGTCATGCCCATGCAGAAGTGGTGCTTGGGGGTTGGACTGCGACCACTGTGGAGCCTCTGGAATCCCAAGCTCTGTTCAAGACGATGAATTCGCTCAACAAGCCCTGCTGCACTCTTCCTCTGCAGCTTCTTTCAAGCCAAGGAGGAAAGTGTCACAAGCTTCTGATGCAAATCTGTTAGGGTCAGGTGATGAGCCCACGCCGGCTCAGTGCTCACTCGCTCCTCACCCCCCTGCGGCAGGTCCCCTTCCAGTCCACTTAATGTTCTCTGTTCTCTGCCCCTCCCTCATCGCTCAAGATGTAGTGTCCTTTGAGGCCATGGAGGGTGCTGAAGAGGAGGATGATGCAATTTCAGTGGCTGCATCTGCAAGAGATTGGTCTAAAAACCCAAAAGTACACCCCGCAGAGACCCGGGCCCTTTTTCCCCCTGAGGTGCACAATGAGATGAAGTCGTGGAACATGCTGCTCAACAGTTGAGTGCATAACCCGGAATCCTTTCTCCTGTCTTCTGTGGATGGCACTGATCAAGTGGGGCATCTTAAACTCTCTGGATGAGGATTGGCCAGATCCTGAAGAGTTCAAAGAGCTCTGATGCACCATGGATACGGCCCTCAGACAGACAAAAGTGACAGCTCAAATGCTCGGCCACAACATGGGGAAACCAAGACAGCCTTGGCCGAAGTGCCGTTAGGGCCAAAGACCCCGGCCTAAAAGAGACGGCAGGCCACCAGCACAGGAAAAAAGCCACATTCCTGACGCTGTCTCTCAGAGGAAATCTGCACCCAGCGCCATAGACGAGCCACTGATAAAGTCTGCTCGCTCCGCTCTGTGTTAATCTATAAAATCACTGAGGGGGCGTGAGCTTGTGGCTGCTGCTGTGGCTGGCGAGAGACCTTTTTCTGTGGGTATATCAACACCTCCTCTCAATCCAATCGCGTGACGCTTGCAGTAATTTCAGCATCTGCCGTCTCAGTGAGGACATAAATACATAAACAACATCACCAGAACTGTTCTGAGTCACTTCACAAGCATTTTACCATTTAATTTGAGAAAAACCAGTGTCAATTTAAAGGTATGCAAGGTATCCCATCAAAATAAGTACATTTTTGACATAAAGGCATTGTGCTAGAAATATTACTATTATTTAGTAGAATGTATGTGAGACTGCTACTACTGCTGAACAAAATAATAAAACTTTATTAAAAAAAAAAAAATACACAATATTTCTTCCATGTTTTAATTTTAATATCAAATCCCCTTTATTTGCCAAAAAAATTATTTGTGTTTAAATTTCATTAATTAAAAGACAAATTACATTTGGGTGAAACTTGTTTACTGTTTTTCCGAATTATATTACTTGTGGAAAAACTGGAAAGACTGAAATTTTGGTACCATGACAACACTAGACTCTAAGGGTTCCCATTGGGGTTTTGGCCCACTTAACCCCCACAGACTCACGTCTTCGTGGACCTTGGCAAATGGCATATCTATTCAGTACATTTGGATGATAGCAAGCTGGTCGTCACCCAGCACTTTCGCGAGGTTATATAACCTATAGGTGTCGTCGCTTCCCTCACGTGTGTCAGTGTGAGCAGCGCACGTGCCTACTCAGCCTCAGTTATGATCTGAGCTGCTTGCCTCAGTGGTTTCTACTAGGTTGTATAAACCCCTGTATTGATGTACCACTAATTCAAAGCTGTCCCTATCAGCTTTTCACATTTTTATGATATTGTTCATTACGTCTTTTAGGACATGATCACCATCATACTCTGCTTACTGAGCACTGGTATGGCCATTGCATCATAACACACAATTTCACTGAAATTAAACAAACTTCAACTAATCTATATGTGAAGTAGAGTGCAATTATAGTAATGTACAGTGACCAAATCGAAAGGGAATGCTCTCGGTTACTCACATAACCTCAATTCCCAGAGATGAGGGAATGAGACATTGCTCTTATCTATAGTGCTTCAGTCAAGATTCGAAATATATGATGCACAAGCGCAGCTTTATACAGAATGAGAGCCCCTCATATTTCACATGCTTGAATGCCATTGGTCCGTCTCGTTCCCTCATCTCAAGGAATCGATGTTACGTGAGTAACCTAGAGCAATTTATACTTGAACTACAATTGTGATGCCTGTGCTACAAAAACATTCTCTATAGCAAAGAAAACTCAAGTACTGTGAAAATGCCTTAGGCCATTACATTTGTTGTTTTGGAAATGGTATATTGATGATCTCAAGAGTTTTTTTTAGATTACAACCAGAAAATACTATAACATTTATAGGCACTATTAAAAACAGAAACAAACTAAATGTTGGCCTAAGACTTCTGCACACAGTACTGTAACTTAGGGTGCTTTCACACCTGGCCCATTGTTTGTGCATTTCCCCATTAGCTAGGTTCTGAAGGAGTGGATGCGTTCTTTAAGCAATCTTTGATATTTTTATAAGTACATTTATAATGCAATCGACATTTCCTTTATCACTGTATATAATGCTATAATATAGTATGATTTCTGCCTTATTCTGTGATACAAAACCATGTCTGATCACAAAATAAGTTATTTAAAAAACATAAATGAATTTATTTCTCTTCTTTTTAGTAACTCTTACCTGCATTTTTGAAAAATGTTTTCCCGTTGAATCCTGGACTCCTGTTCAAAATGATGAATTAATATAATGGCAGCTACAAAATAAATATATAAATAAATAAACCCTCAAAGCTGTTGTCGAGTGTAATTCCTGAAAATAAACCGTGGAACTTTGACCAGTGAGAGGGTTTACTTGCATGTAACTTGTATTGAAAGTGATGAGTTGTAGTCACGTAAACAAAACATGATTGTTTACGTGTGTTGTTAACTCAGTAGTAGAGGTTCTCGCAAATTCCGCACGGTTTTACCATGCCTGGAAGTCACTGCTGCATTAAAATCTGCTCCAGTACCTCACACGATACATATGGAAAAGCTACGAAGTGTAGGTTACCTAATGTTGCAAACCCTCACCCTGCATCTGAAGTTGCTGCCTTGCTAACTATCTGACAAACTGTTGCCTCTTCGAAAATGCTCAATTGCCAACTATTATTGTTAATCAAAATGTAGTTGAGATTCTGCTCCTGACATTATGCTACCTTGATGGTGGAATATTGTTGGTGGAATATGGTCACTGTAGTGCGTTTGTCTCGGTCTCTTTGTTCTCTACACCAGTGGTTCCCAACCTTTTTTTGTCTTGTGAACCTCCTGAGCCCTTTTGTTATACCATGAGTAGCGTTATCCTCTCAGGCTCTGTCCTGCCGAAATAATAAATGCACAAAAATTAAAGAGCTCTGGAATGTTTAGTCGTGCCTCTGTGAAGTTCTGAAGGCGTTGCCCCTAGCAACCGATAGCGTCTCCTACCATCATGGCCGACTGGCTCAGACCCAGGGGGCAGGGTTTCATATTTTATTGAAGCTTCCCAGGGCGCCACCATTGGTTAGCGGACCCCCACCTGCTGTTAGCATTCCACTGACTCACATTCATTTTGGCGTCACTTTGACAGAGAATAACTTTACATCTGAGGGATTTAAAGACTCCATTTGTCCATTCATTATTTCTAAAGAAACACGAAAATGTATAAAAGGCACCATTACCTTGTATCTTACGTTATGGCCCCGTAGAAGTAGTTTTTGTAAAAATAGGCTAAATATTGCGTCATAACCTGCAGCTCTCTGTCGCACAGTAGAGAAATTAACGTATGGACAGGAAGAGAAGCTCGCAGGCAATCTTTTACTGTCTAGGAGGCAATTGGGGGGACGTGGAGGCATAAAGTGAAGGGAGAAGCCCATAAAAGCAATGGGGCAAAATTGTTCAACAATGTTTTGAAGAATTCGGCGGGTGATTCAGATTTCTTTTGACACAGCTACTAGAAGACTTACAATTGTCAGACAGGTTGCTCACGTGACCTCTGCGTCATCAAGCTCAGTCGACCCCCAGGAAGTGCATACTTCAAATTGACTTCACTTGTCTCCGTTGAATCCAATGGGGTTTGCTGTGTCCCTTTCTTTTACTGTCTATGCTCAGACCCTGATCAAATCAACCCAAATCGGCACGTGACTCCTCACTCTCAATAAAGAATTTTGGTCCGTATAAAAACTTTGCCATGTGAAAGATATCCACAGCACGAATAAAAAGCAACATTGTTATAATTTTATTCCCTGTTTCAAAACAAAGCAATTGATCTACAGGTGTGAAAGCACCATTAGGTGCAAAAACGTCAACATTTAGCCCTGTTAACCTGCTAAATAGTCATGTTAGAGCATACCACCGTTTTGCATCATCAGTAAGATATGTAATGGATATGGATTACAATCAACCAAAACTTCAGATAGATGCTAGTATGACAATATTTACACAACTATCAATACTTTGTTGACCAATTACCAAGCAAAGCTTAATTTTGTTCAGTCTGTGTTGTAAAATCAATTTTAGAATTCAAAATTAATTTCTTTATCAATTAAAGAAAAAAGACACATTAACAAAACATGGTCAGGTCAAAGTGACTGAATAATTTTTGGTCCCAATAATGTTTTTTTTTTCTTTAAAAAAAAAAAAAAAATTCCCTAGTAGTCCACTTTATGAAGAATCTTTGGGTATAATATGTAACAGTTCGCTTTATTTTGCTATACTCACTTGCATAAATGAACTATAGTGTCCTGCACCAACTAGTTAAACAATATAAACATTTATATTTGGTGTCTGAATCATTTTTGGTTTGATTGTAGTTTAATTCTTGTTAAAACTACAAAGTAATACAGTCAATAGCAGTGACATTCTTTCTTTCATTTTCTTGGATTATCATTAAAAGAATGATTCAATATACCATTTTTAAGCCAAATGTTTGTAAAATGACCATAAACAGGTTTTCTCATTACATGCATTACATGAAAAAAGAAGTGTAATAATGGGAGTTATAATTGAACAGATTTTCATAATAATAAATAATAGGTATTTCATAAAATATTGAAATAATTAATTTCCCTATTCATTTGTAACTTGTTCATTTGCTCTATGGAGGGGTATTTTATGCATACCTGACTGAACCAACAGGTTGGTCTCCAGTCATAAAAATTCAGTTGTTAAGTTACTACAAAATCCATGTGCCAGATTGAGATCAATCCTGTGTAACAATAGTTTATACTTTCAATAAACCACACCAAGTTAATAAATGTGGAGTTCTTTTTTTTAATTTTTTTATTAGACTTCCTTAGATGAAGCCGTAGTTAAAGGGTTAGTTCACCCAATAATCAAAATTGGGTAATTAATAACTTAATAATCTTCATGTCGTTCCAAACTAGTGAGACCTCAGTTTATTTTTCGAACATGGTTTAAAATATTTTAGATTTAGTCCGAGAGCTCTCAGTCCCTCCATTAAAACGGTGTACGGTCTACTGTTCATGTCCAGAAAGGTAAGAAAACATTATCAAAGTAGTCCATGTGACATCAGAGGGTCAGTTAGAATTTTTTGAAGCATCGAAAATACATTTTGGTCCAAAAATAGCAAAACTATTGCTAATTTAGATGCAAAATGTTTGAAATGATTCAGTTCGATTTGGTGAACTGGTTCAAAAAGATCCAGTTATATCAAATGATTCGTTCGCGAACAGGATATCACAAACTGCTTTGTTTTGAACTCTCTCACAACAGACATGAGGGTGAGTTATTAATTACATAATTTTGATTATTGGATGAACTAACCCTTTAAGTGGATACAATGTGGTTTACTGTGACATGTACCTCAAATCATTCCAAAAATGAAAGAAACTGCTCAAACAACAAAACAGATGTAAATGTTTTTACTAGTTGAAGAAATTCTCAATATTGCCATATAAAAGTGAAACTTAACATCAGGTTTTAATAGCCATGTATGTCAGCACGAATTGATTTTTTTAGTAAGACTAAGTAAGACTATTCTCAATAAAAAGGTACATCTGGATTTTTATGAAACAAAATACATTAAAAGGCATTCACATCATAAAACTACTGTGTAATGACCCCTTAACTTGACCTTAAAATGTTTACAAACAGAACAAAATTAACATGGCTGGGCATTACTACGAGACATTAACATTGATCTACCAATTTCCTCTAACCTTCATAAGGATATAAAAAATGCATTATATGGCTAGTAAATTTAGCAAGATCAAAAAAATGATCAAAAAGATTTACATCTACACATCCTTGTGATCTGTACTGTGGAACATAAACTTCTCCAATGACTTTCATGCACATTTGCCTATAGTTCATCTAGATTACATAAATTCAATTTACATCAGTCTGAGTACTGTACAAACAAAAATTAGTGAGCAGTTCATAGAACTGTAGAACAGAGCAAATTGTATGAACATTAACAGACCATTTCAGAAGGGTAAAACACCAACATCATATTTCAGAGTGGATAAAAGCAGTTAGGCCCAAGTAAAAACAACAAATGAATTGTATTTATCTTATAACAATGTTCAGAAAACTGAATGATGTGGAATAACCTGCATTGCAGGAAATTGATTCATCAGTAATTCGACCTTTAATTTACTGAGCTTTGATAGGGAAAATTGATTGATGACTGAGACTGAAGAGATTCTGTAGAAGCAGCACCATGAGTCCTCTGATGCTCCTCCAAAAGATTTAGAAAAGCAAAGGCTTTGTCACACTCGGTGCATTCATAGACCACTTGTCCTACATGGGTTTCTTGATGCTTTTGCAAATGAGCAAACATGGTGAAGGATTTATAGCACATATCACACCGGTACTCTCTGTTGTCCTCACTCAGGTTTTGATGTTCAACATGTTTCCTTTTATGTTTTGCGAGATCATTTGCTGTAAGGTAGGTTCTGCTGCATATTGGGCACTGGTGCTGTCTTTTTGCGTCATGTATTTTACAGTGAGATACAAGAGATGTTTCTGTTTTAAATGATTCTGAGCATACATTACACTGGTAAGGGCGTTCACTGTGTATCTGCTGGTGCTGTGTAAGGTAGCGTTTCTTCGTAAAGTCTTTTTTACAAACCAAGCACTTAAAAGGACGTGGATCCTCATGATGCTTTTTATGATGCTCCATTAAACTGCTATTGGAGGAGAATCGTCTTTTGCAGATGGGACAGATAATGAAGTCTTCTCCAACATCAACCTCCACCTCTTCGTCATTACCTGCTTGAAAAAGAGTCCCTGAACTCTGATTCTTGGAGAAAGAGCCTGATGGCTCTGAACGGTGCTTTTCTGAAAAGGTCAACTTTCTATTACTACAGTGGTGTTGCGGAAAGCATCACTTCCAAGAAAACTGTCTCCACATTCCGTGCATTCATACTGAGTAGCAGCAGTTAAATGGCATTGTTCGTGTTCATCAAGGTCTTTCTTAGTGGGAAAAGTCATATTACAAACACTGCACATGTGAGAATGAACAGAGAGATGATTTGCGAGGTCCAAGGCTTGGTAAAAACTCTCTGGACATATGGGGCACTGGTAAATTTTGGCACGTTTTACAGTTTCTACATGGACCATCTTTTCACTGGTAGGAACGTTAGTGTCCTTGGAAGCATTTTCATTCCCATGGCTTCGTAAATGAGTGAGAAAAAGGTGGTGGTGTGTGAAGCTCATGCTGCAATGATTACACTGATAAGAACGTGGACCCGACAGCTGATGGCTGAGCTGATGCTTTTTTAGGTGGAACCCATGTAAAAAATGCTTGTTACATTCAGGACATGAGTATGGGCGTTCTTTTGCTTGATTGCAGCCATGTTCTGAGAGCTGTTCTGGATCTGGAAATCTTACTTGACAAATTCCACAGCGGTACTTGTACTGCTCAACGTTACTTGAGATGGCAGGGGCCACTTGCATTGTTTGAGGCAGTTTGGGGGGAATCAATGGTGGAAGCTCCTCTTCTTGCTCTGTGTGCGTCTTGCGATGTTCTGCTCGACTTGTTTTGCAGGAAAAGGTTTCATCACAAAGGTCACATGGAAAGTTTTCATCACGGTGGGTAACCATGTGCTCAGCTAGTTCCGTTGAGCGTGTAAAGCTCAGGTGACACTTGGTACAGCGGTGAGGACTCTTTCTGATGTGTGTCTGCTTGTGTTTGCGCAGGGAGAAGAGAGAGACAAAGCCTTTACCACACATTTGACACTGAAACTCCGACTTGTGGCTCCGCTGATGTTGTTGCAAGTTCCCAAGCTGGAAAAAGCACTTCCCACATTCTTCACACTCAAACGGTTTTTCACCGAGATGACATCTTTGATGATCCTCAAGACTTTCTGAAGTTAAGAATGTTTTACCACAAACGTGGCAAGGAAAGTACGGTGCTGAATCTGAGTCATTGTCGCTGTCATCTTCATCTTCAAAATTTCTGGAGTCTTCCTCATCTGATTCCTGACTTGGACTGCCAGATGATTTCTTCAATTCATTATCAGAGAGGGTTTTGATAAAACCCTCTTTGTGTTTTATTCTGCAGTGCTCCCTGTATGACTTTTTTAACGTATAGGTTTTGTCACATGGTTCACACCTATATACTTCGGCCTGCTCAGGTCTTGCTTTCACACTAGATTCTTTGGAGTTGGGTGGGTGTACATGCAAATGAGCCATCCTTTTGTGAACGGTCAGAGCTTTAGCCGTCCAAAACCGCATCTTACAACTGTTACAGACAAAGGGACGACTAGGGTCATGACAAGCTCTATGAAAGTCCAGGTCAGATGGAAAACGAAAATTCTTGAAACAAATTTCACAAGTATTATCCATTTTTTCCTGATGTTGCAATTTCATATGCCTTTGCAATATACCAGCTTGAGCAAATACTTTACTGCACACATGGCATCTGTGGATATCGGATCTGCGGTCTTGATCCTCACGCCCATGCTCCTCCAAATGACTTATGAGCCTCAGTCCATCGGTGAAACTCTGATCACACTCAGAACACTGATACTTGTGAATAGAAACATCTTCTTTCTCTGCATCATTTTCCTGGTCTTGATCTTTACATGAGAATTTAGTCTGCAGTACTCCAGTCCCTGTTGTATTAGAACCCTTGTTAAATACAAGAACAGTGTCATTTAATTCACCTGCACTTTCCATCGCAGATCCATTATTCGAGACAATGGTGTGACCTGTACATTTTCTTCTGTGTTTCTCCATTATCTTTCTGGTCCAAAAACCAACATGACATTTTTTGCAAGAAAGTGGGTACACTCCCGTATGTATGCGCATGTGCATACTCAGGCCAGCTTTTTTAAAAACTGCATGTTGCACTCTGGGCATTTAAGAGGCTTGATAAGGTCTGTATTTGTACATGCACGCTCTTCACTTGTATTTATCTGACTGCTGCTTTCTTGGTTCTGTCCATTCTCATCATCAATCTGCTCTTGCTTTATGACTTGCATGTGACTTGATTCCAATTGCTGCTGAGCGTTATTTGACTCTTGTGGCCGATCAGATCTATGCTTTGCTAAAAAATGTTGCTGGAGCTGGGAGAACAACAAAAACCGGTCACTACAGTTAGCACAGGAAAAACCTTTTATCTTGGTGGGGCTCTTGTCTTTGTGATTTGCCTCTTGAGGTGATCCGGATGATTTTGAGCTAATGACACATGTCTTTTGGTGTACAGAAAGTGCATCCCGGGTAAAAAGGTCACCACACTTATCACAAAGAACTTTTTCTTGATTTTCTCCCTTTCCATTGCATTTAGCCAAGTGTCGTTTCAAGTAGTCTGTTCTGATGAAATGCTCCCCACAGTTGGCGCAGCCATATGGTTTTTCCCCTGTATGAAGACGTACATGCACCTTCAGTTGTCCAGGTAATTTAAAGCGTCGGGGGCAAAACTCACATTGGTATTTAAATTTATTCATGTAGTGCACCTGTATACGTTGCAGAAGTTTGGATGTTTCTCTGCATGGTTGGATTTGAACATCATTCTTGGCAGGCGGCACAATTTTCTTTGAAATCTTTTTGCATCTGATTGTGAGGTTGTGCCTCCTCAAAGTCTTAATAGTACTGTAAGTTTTGCCACATCTTTTGCAGGGAAAAGGTTTATCTGTGATGTGGAGCATGGCCATGTGACGCTTCAGATCACTCAGGGTTGACAACCGCTTTGAGCAAACTTTGCATTGCAACATGTCACCATCTTCCTGGGTCTTGCTATGGGGACTTGTGCTCAAGCTGTTAAGACTCATTTTTACAACGCGTACCTCAAGTTGACGCTTTCCTCTGCAGCGTGATTGGTGCAGTTTTAAGTGATCATAACGTGAGAAACAACTTTCACATGTCTTGCACCGATATGGCTTGACATCTGTATGGGTGAGAATGTGGCGCCTAAGATATCTGGCCCTCAAAAATGATTTAGTGCAAAATTTGCACTTCAATGCCTCACCATTTTCTCCAGGGACCACAGTGTCCTCTTTCTTATTTTTTACTACAGCAAACATTGATTTAATTTTCTCAGACCGTCTTAAACTCTCCGGTCTATGTTCCTTGCACAGACCATCACAAAATGCCTCATGTTGCAAGTACTGATCCTGACTGTCAAATTTCTGTTCACAGTGCATGCATGCATATGCGGTTTCCTTTGAATGAAGAGACAGATGTCTCTGTAGAAAACTGCTAGATCTAAACCATTTAAAGCATTGTGGACATTGCTGCTTAAATTTGCCCTTCTCATTTGTTCCTGTTCCAGTTTCCATTTCAGTTTTGTTATGCTTGCCCTGGCACTGCTTTTCATGACCATTTCGGTAGTTTTTTCTAGTAAAAACTCTCCCACATTTTCTGCAAGCAGGTTTTATCTGGTCTCCATTGCATTGCTCATCATGATCCTTGAATTTTCTTTTCCTGTAAAACTTCCCACACTTTGAGCAAGGGAAAACTGTCTTGGCCAAGTGGGCTCTCTCATGGAGCTTCAAATTGTTTGGAAAGCGAAAGGAATGTGGGCAGTATGAGCAATTATAGGCTTTGCTTGCCTTTTTTGAAGAACTGCCTACACTATGTCCTGTCTGTAATTGTTTGGCATTTGATGTTTGTAATGGAGGTGGTTTCTCCATTGTGCATTTTTTCTGATGGAATTTAAGAACTTCCTTTCTGTGGAAGTGCCTGCCACAATTTAGACATGGAAAAGGCTTTTCACCAGTGTGAAGGCGAATGTGACGAATAAGCGCAGTACGACTTGAGAAATGATGTTTGCAGAACTGACATTTGGATGCAGAAGGTTCAGGCATATGAGATAAACAATGCTCACTAAGTGCCTTTGAGTCCATGAAGTCTTCTTGGCAGAGAACACATTTGAACTCCTCTTTGTAATTTTCTTGTACCTTTTGAGGTGTAGCTTGGTTCTTTGGAGGGAGAAGTTCCTCAAGTTTGCGCCTTCTCTCATGCACAGCCACATGTCGAAGCAGAAATACTGGAAACTTGAACTGCAAAGGGCAATCAGGGCACTTAAGCATGCCCTTTTTTGGATGGGACTGTCTGTGCTTTAGCAAATCTCCAATAGACGGCAGAACTTCCCAGCAGACTGAACACTGTACATTCCTCCTGTGCACATTTTTGTGAGCCATTAGGTGTCCATGTCTGGCAAAATTTTTACCACAGTCTAAACAACGAAAAGGTTTGTTTCCTTTATGAAGTTGTAAGTGCTTTTTTAATGAGTCCGGTGAAGCGAAGGCTCTTCCACAGAAGCGACAAGAGAAAGGAAGTCTTGTGTCATCAGCACATTCTTGGCTAGATGGTCTTTGCCCAGGAGAGCTTGAATTTTTAAAATTAACAGCATTGCCATGCTTGTGCTTGATTACCTTTTTGGCATGTCCAAGCAATTTATGCTTTGCTAGATGGCCGTAGAAACCAGACTTGCTAGAATACTCCGCTGGACAAAAATTGCATTTGTATCCCGATGCTTTTTGTAAGGACACTGTCAATGGTGACTCTTTGTCCTCTTTTTTGGAATTGTTAAGTTCCTCCAACTGTTTTTTTTGTTTTACCTTTCCTTTGGCTGTATAGATTTTAAGTTTAATGCAGGTTTGCTTGATATGTCTATTGCGGTTGCTGGCCAAAGTAAACATATCTTTACACAAAGGACATTTATATTTATCACCAATCTTTCCTTTGCCTTTTTTCATGTAGTCATTGAGACACTGTTGACGCAAATGACGTGCACGATTGTAGAAGTACTTGAAAACGTGAAAACAGATTGGGCATTTAAACTTTGCTGGGAACTTGCTATCTGGAACTGAAGATTTTTCATGTGGGACAATCTTTTGAGAACACTGCTCTCGTTTATGTTTGCTAACATTCCAGGTATATTTGAATGCTTTTCCACAGTTGTCACATTTGAAGGGTTTCTCATCAGAATGTGATCTAAGGTGTGCATTCAGTTGTGCTCTGAGCCTGAAAGTCTTTCCACATACTTCACAATGTATTCGTTCAGGTGATCGGCTTGTCTTGCAAACATCCATTAGTTTCACAAAGCAATTATGAAGTTCTACATCGGCGCCAACTGTTTCAACTACGTCTGCCATTTCACTCTTTTCATGGCTTAATTCTGACTGATCTGCAGTCTGTATAGAAGGGTCTAGTATCAAAGGTGTGCATCTTGCTTTATGCTTGTGTCTTTGACATTTGTGAGCATTAGGAAAGTATAATCCACAACGGTTACATCTATGATGTGTGACAACTGTGTGCTTCAGCTCATGTTCTATATAAAAAGGTTGTCGAACAAAGGACTTCCTACAGTACCTACATATGAACTTTGCTTTATCCTCAGTTAGCCCTTTGGTATGCAAGAGGGATGGTTTTATCTTGTCATTAAGCTCGACTTTCCCACAAAAGTGTTGTCCAGCCAATGTACCACCAGCAAAGTAACTTTCACAAGTTGGACAATACTGAAACTTATGAAGAGAATGCATGCAGTGGTGGTGCTCAATTAGTTCATCTACACTTTGAACGGACTCTTGGCACTCAACGCAATGGTATCTTTTTCCATTACAAGTTTTTTTTGCAGTTGTCTTAAGGAGAACAACAGGCTGCAGTTTTCTATTTTGGGTCTTGAAAATGGTGCCATTGCCAGTCAGACATTTTTGCTGTCCAGGATCCAGTGAGGTCCTGGACGTTAGGTCTGTCCTGAGTTCTGGTGGATCTTTTGGCACATCAGTTCCCTCATCCATTTTATTAAATTCAAAGGCAGTTTTCAGAAGAACTGGTGGTTCAGTGTGATTAAATGGACTACACTCATTGATTTTGTTTACATGTGCATGTTCCAGGTGTTTCAGTTCCTCAGTCTTCTGCGCTGTAGTTTTTAAACCAAAACAAGACTCGAGGAATCCAAAACTACTTCGTTCGACTTGTTCACTATCTGATGTAAAGCATTTCTGTCCTTGTAGTGGAGAAGAATTTCCATGGACATGCTTTGAAGAGATCCTTTTTGGATCGGTATTGTTGCTTTCCAATTGATAGATATCAACAGAATTTTCTCCCTGTCCAGATAACCCAATTGTCTCTTGAAATCCAGGTTTAGATGATGTGCTTTTAGGATCTAGGTGGTTACTTTCCAATAGACAGCCATCAAGAGAATCTTTTCCATGGCCAGAGATCTCAATTTTCCCTTGAAAGTTGGGCTTTGAGGATGTGTTTTCAGGATTTTGGTTAATTACATCTAATTGGTGGTCACCAAGTGAACATTTTCCATCACCGGAAATCACAAATGTTTTCTCAAGGTCAGGGTTTGATGATGTGTTTTCAGGATCTGGGTTTGTCCTTTCCAATTGGCAAAAACCTAATGAATCTATGGTTGTGCAAATGTTTTCATCCCTATTAGAAGTCAATAAAGTATCAATATTTGCATGATTTGAGACACAAGTTGAACCATCCTGAGAGGTACTAATCTCTTTGCAATGATCCAAAAAACATTCCAATTCACAAGTCATTTCCTCCATTTGCCCATCTTTTGACAAAGGCACTGCACCATTCATATTGTCCACATCTTGTACTTCTGTATATGGAACCTCAGCATTTGTAAGTAACCCCTCACTACAGTCACTACCAGTTTGGTTTACACTTTCATTGCTCTCACCTGTGGCTACTGGAGGTCCAGTGTCCTGTTGCTCATTTATTACACTCATATCCGCTTCCACAGATAAGTGCATTGCATTACTTGAATCAAGGTCTCCATCTGAAGGCTGACCAGCCTGGTTGCTTAGGCCTGATGAACTCAAATTGCAATCAAGATTTGCTTCTGTGTCAGAGCAGCTGCTAATATCGGAATATTCAACAAGACCAGCATCGGTCTCAAAAGCAGGTTCTAATATTGCCTTGTCTGAATGTGCTTTCAATGTGGACTCAACCTCTACAGAGTTAGGCAAGATAGAGGGTCTAATGTTACCACTATTTTCTTCTTTATCCCCTGGCTTATCCTGTTCAAGGTCAGTTGAATTCATTACATCTTGCCAACATGATTCATAGCATGTGTGCTGCAGGGAACCAGACACCAAGTCTTTTATGTCTGATTCAGCAATGTCTTGCAAATCCATCATGCTTGAAAAGTTCTCCTTCTCAATCAACTGTTCTATCTCATGAGCAAAGCTCTCCTCTGATTCCACTGAAATTCCGTTACAGTCCATAGATCCAACTGAAGTTTCCGGGCTCTGTTTAGATTGTTGCTTTAGAATCTGCGCTTGCTGATGTGCATTCCATGTTTGAGCCATCCTGGTTTTCTCCTCGAAGGACTAATTCTCCATAAACTCTGAAAGACAAATGTCCATGTGATTACCAAAAAGCGCACGTTTGGAAGTAGATATATGCAGTAAGAGAAAAATGAAATGCTCACCACACTTATCCACTACATATCAGTGGGAACATTATAGCCGATTTGACCAAAGACCTGCATAAAGAAAAAGAAAATCTATTTTTACAAATCACCATATAAAAACCATAATAAAAAAATAACACTTTATGAACTACAAGATGCATAAAAATCTCCATGTTCAAAGAAACATGCACACATTACGGTCAACTAGTAGTACTGCAACACCATTAAAAGGGGGGGGGGGGGGGTGAAATGCTCATTTTCACTCAATATCCTGTTCATCTTGAGTACCTATAGAGTAGTACTGCATCCTTCATAACTCCAAAAAGTCTTTAGTTTTATTGTATTCATAAGAGAAAGATAGTCTGTACCGATTTTTCCCGGAAAAACACGACCGACTGAAGGCGTGACGTGTGGGCGGAGCTAAAGAATCACGAGTGCCATTAGGCTTTTGAGTTGAGAGCGTTTGGAAGCTGACAGTACCGTGAGGAAAAAACCATCATCCTAAACAAACCATGACTAACAGTCAGATTCAGCCGTTTATTTATGATCCAGAATCAGATCCAGAGGCTGAAACTGAACGAGAGCAGCATCAGCAACGACTCGCTCCGAGCGGGGCTCGAACCCGGGTCTCCGACGGGAGGCGGACGCACTAACAAGGAGGCAGAGATATTTGAAGCAGTTTTACTCACCGCATGCGGTTCCAACACACAATCGTGACCCTTTTTCGTTGGGATTACATCATCCTTAAGAAATAAACGATACGCAAATCCGTCGTCAAACTGAGCCTTGTTTGTAAAACAAGCATTTTCGAAATGCAGGGAACAAACACAAACACTCGCACAACTCCGTTGATTTTCTTTAAAAATAAACTCCATCCACTGGTCCCTTAATGCTGTTTTTTCTTTGGTAATCTGTGCAGGGTTGTCTTGCCCTGGCAACCAAAAACACACTCCTTTTGTGACATTTCGCAACGCTCTCGCTCTGATCAGTGATTGTCTGTGCACAGCCTCTATCTGCTCTGCTATATGGGAGCGCGAGCTCTTCCGGGAGAAGTGCCCTTAGGACCCATATAAGGAAATTCCGCTCCATCTAACGTCACACAGAGCCATACTCGAAAAAAACTTTCCGAAACTTGTGACAAACCGGAAGGAGTATTTTTGGAACAGAAATACTCCTTCAAACGTACAACTTAATTTTTGAAACTTTGTCCACGTTTAGCATGGGAATCCAACTCTTTAACAGTGTAAAAAACTCTGTATGCATGAAATAGCATTTCACTCCCCCCTTTAAGCCAAAACAGCAGCACTGAAATAATGTGACCTCGAGGTAATGGAAGCACAAACTATGCAACTTAATTTTGGAGTTGGACAAAAAGAGGTTTCCTCATTTAAAAAAATGATAAACTGCTACAAATAACATTTTAAAAAGTCATTTTAAGTGATTCATTCTACATGGAAGGGTTGCTCCCTCATGTTGTTGAGATGACAGGGGGACCAGTAGTACATGTAATTGCTACCGCCATTATAAAGAATAGCAAGAAAAACAAAAGTATATACACCATATACTGATTTTCCAGAACTCGAGTCAGGTGGGGAAAAAACAGTGGTTGTTGGAGTACAGCAGCAAACAATCCCAGAGAGAGTATGGGGATGACTGACAGCTCAGAGGAATGAAGCAGCACAGCCAGAGACCATCAAGAAACACCACATAGCAGTTTGTTGGTACTGATTTCATGTTGTGTGTCACTCAAGTACTTTATGAAACAAACTTCAGTACTCTGCAGTTAATTTCAAATCTATTTTTCAGGGAACAAGTAATGGGTTAACAAATTAGCACAAAGCCAGAATCAGACATTAATGAGGGTCAGATTACCATTGCAAGCAAGCCTCACTAGTGTGGGGCTGCACGATATGTTGTTTAAGCATTGATACCGCGATGTATGAATCCACGATAGTCACATCGCAGGATGTGTGATCTAGGCTGTCGTAGTTGATCCGTTATTCATTAACTGTACGGGCCAGCTGCTCACCGGCCCTAAACGAATGTGATTCGCCGATTAATTGAACAGCTTAACCATAATAGAGTGAAAGTTTATCATAATAGAGAGAGACAGAGAGAGAGAGAGAGAGAGAGAGAGAGCGCACGCGAGGGAGAGAGAGAGAGAGAGAGAGAGAGAGAGAGAGAGAGCACGCGAGGGAGAGAGGGAGTGAGAGAGAGAGAGAGAGAGAGAGAGAGAGCGCGCACGCGAGGGAGAGAGAGAGTGAGAGAGCGAGCACGAGAGCCCTTGCCGCACACTCTTCAAATAACACGAGCGCGGTCTTGCTCTATCCCTCGCGCATATTAATCAATTGACATGATGGTGTCGATGTTTAAATTATTTAAAATGAAAAAGTGTTCCTAATAATCCTTTAGGTGAGAGTAGTTCTGAAGTGCAGCACAAGTTTGTTGAGCTTCACAAAATAGAAAGTGGCTGTAAGAAAATAGCTAAAGCATTGAAAATACCCATTCCCACCATTAGGGCAATAATTAAAGGTCAATGGTTACAATTTATGTTTAACATGTAAAAGCCTGTGCAGAACATTTTGCTGAGGACAGTTTGCTGAGGACAACTTTCTCAATCTCAATCAGTTTAATGCCGGATTCGCACAAAGATTATTCTTGAAAGATGGAGCAGTTCCCTCTTTGTCTGGAGAAGGCGTTGTTTATGGACCACAACCGGTAAGTGTATTTTATTATTTAAGTTGGTGCATTTAACAGTTTTTGTAACTTATTACACAAATGGCAATGCTGTTTAGCTTTGTTAACTAGATGTTAGGGCTGTGCAAAAAAAAACGAATGTGATTTTTATGCGCATCTCGTCAGTAAAAACGCTCCTGTGATTATAAGTACATCTCCAGCACGTGCGTTCTAGCCCAATCACGTTAGCAGGAGGGCAGAGTGAGCTCAGCTGCTGTCGAATCACAACACAGGAACCGCTGGCCCAATCAGAACTCGTTACGTATTTCTGAAGGAGGGACTTTATAGAACAAGGAAGTCATCAGCCCGTTTTTATAACAGTGAAAACAGCGGCATACAGAATTTTTTTTTTTTTTTCACGCGAAACATGAACATGTTATATTGTACACACAATCAATGCTTCAAAAAAGCGCGAATAACGGGACTTTTAAGTTGTTCCAATAAACTAAAGATGTTAAAAATCTGCCTGGAAGATATCGTCCTAATGCATGGTGAGGAAAAGAGGTTGAGTGGTCAAAGATTTTCCTAGGATCACAGCCAGAGAAGCGTAGGGATAAGGAGTTGAAGTTTGGGTTTGAAGAAAAATCCTCTATCCAAAAACAAACTCCAGAATCTTTAATGTTGTGGGCATATATTTCTTCCAGAGGTCCTGGACATCTTGTTGAAATAAATGGCATCATGGATTATATCAAAAACCAACAGATAACAAAAAAAATCTAAACCTGACTGCCTATGTAAGGCTATGGTTGCATCCATCAGGACAATGATCCAAAAACAAACATCAAAATCAACAAAAATGTATCACAGAGCACATAATGAAGCCTCTGCCATGGCTGTCCCAGTTCCCTGACTAGAACCCTATAGAAAATGAGTGGGGTAAACTGAAGAGAAGAAGCACCAACATGTAGTTGGGAATCTGAAGGGTCTGGAGAGATTCTGAATGAAGGAATGTTCTCTGATCTCTTGTCAGGTGTTCTACAAACTCATTAGGCATTATAGGAGAAGACTCCACCATGACACCAGTGGTCTACTGAAATCTTCGGTTCACACACAAGATATTTGTAAATTATCAAAGAGAAGAAATATTGGTTTTCTTATTGTGAACCAAACTGGTATACCTAGGTGGTCAATGGTTTATCATTCAGCTAGAAAATGATTTTAAAAATATGTCCAGATTACATCAGATTTACCTTCAACCCTCTACAATGCGAGTAAATCACTTGTATAATCAACTAAATACCTGTTCACACTAGAGAGGTTTGACTGCAGTGAAGAAGTCTTCAGGACGTCCCAGAGTGTCCAGCAAGCACCAGGACCTGAGGAGTCAGCTACGGAATTGTTTTACCTGCAGTGCAGAGCTTGCTCAGGAATGGCAGAAGTTTGGTCTGAGAGCATCTGCAAACACAGTGAGGCCAAGACTTTTGAACAATGGCCTGGTTTTCAAGAAAGGCAGCAAAGCAGCCACTTCTCTTCAAGAAAAATGTAAAGGACAGACTGACAAGGATTGGACAGCAGAAGACTGGTGCAAAGTTATTTTCTCTGATGAAGTCCCTTTCTGACTTTTTGGGACATCTGGAAAATTTATTTTTCAGAGAAGAAAAGGTGAACGCTACCATGAGTCCTACATTGTGCCAACAGTGAACCCTCCTGAGACCATCCATGGGTGGGGCTGTTTTTCCAACCAAGGGAGTAGGCTCTCTCATTATTCAGTCCGAAAAAAACGTCCTGAGGGAGCGACATCTTCAGACGATCCATGAGCAATTTGGTGATGATCCATGCATTTTCCAGCATTATGGAGCACCATGTCACAAAACTAAAGAAGTTGCACAAAGATCCTTACATTGAAAATAGATTCATGGCCAGGGAACTCCCCGGATCTCAATCCCATAGAGAACCTTTGGTCAGTCCTGAAAAGGCAATAGATTTTTGCCAATAAAAGCCTTTAAAACTTATGCTTATTGTTTTTCAGCATACCATAGAAACATGTGAAAAAATAAATCTACAACTACTGAAGCAGAAAACTTCAGAAAAGACAACTTTTGTCACTGCCAAAACTTTTGGCCCATCTGTAAGCTACAAGTTACAAACATGGTATACAAGTCTGTTGAGTAAACAAGTAAAGATTTACTAGCCAATGGTGATTCTATTACCAAGGTGTGCGTAGAGGATTGACCTTATAAGACCTAATAAGACTGTAGGCTTTGGAGCCACTACCATGTGTACTTAAACATATTGCGCAACAGTGCTTTAGGCGACTGAAGCTTCCTGATACCATGACTCTCTCCTCTCCTAGGGCAATAAAGGAAAAAAGCCCAAAAATAGAACTCTGCTAAAAAAAAAAAAAAAAGCTGAAGGCTAGTCTTGAATAGACAAAAGAGTGAAAGAAACCCATGGAAGTACAAGACATGTGAAAACATCTGCAAGAGTGTTTCCAAAAAGACAAAGACATGAAACCGTATTCATTAAAAAAAGAAAAAGAAAAAAAAGAATTAAGGGGTTCTAAAATTAACCTGTAGTGTACCAATAAAAACACAAATATTACTAAATCCGATCCTGCAGATTTGCTTTATTCAACATCAAGAAGATCAAGCCCGTTCTTTGGGAACATGCTGCACAACTCCTTGTTCAAGCTCTTGTTCTGTCCAGGCTGGACTATTGCAATGCCCTCTTGGCAGGTCTTCCAGCCAATTCTATCAAACCTTTACAATTAATTCAGAACGCGGCAGCAAGATTAATTTTTAATGAGCCAAAAAGAATACACATCACACCTCTGTTTATCTATTTGCACTGGCTTCCAATAGCTGCTCGCATAAAATTCAAGGCATTGATGTTTGCCTACAAAACTTCCACTGGCTCTGCACTAGGGCTGAACGATATATCGTTATCGTATCTATATCTAGATATGAACTTTCAAGATATTAATATCGGAAAAAGCAACGATATAGATTTCCCCTCTCCGCGCTCGCCCTGCATACAACTCTAGCAGTCACAACAAACATCAGTTTTACGAGTGCCCTTGACTGCACCACTAAAGCCAGCGCGCACACACTAGAGACGTGGGAACTATATTGTGAGAGGGGGGCAGTGTTTCCATGGTGACGCGTCATTGCTTGTCACGTGACACACTGCAGCAGCAACAGCGCTGAATGAATGATGATCTGCTTTTATATCATTTTTCCTTTTTTATTCAGAATATTCACAAATGTGTTAGTTATGGCATGAAATATCTGATATTCCGATTGTCAAATACATGCAAGTGGAAGTATATTGTTGTTTAAACACCTTTATAACAATCGCGTTAGTTGAGCTGTATGCACAATGGGCGCCGCCGTGTTAGTTTGTGCTGCAGACGCAGTTCAGAGAATAGGATCTGTTGGATTTACAACCTCTATGTTTACAACACGTGAATTCATCCACTTCTCCCGAAATACTTAAAAATAAGTGGCTGGTGAACTGGGAATAGAATAGAGTAAACATAAAAAGTTACTTACACAATGTGTATCTGATATGAATAAAACGTGTCGAATTATACTGGAAAGGATTATTATTACCTCTTCCATAGACATCAGTGTGTATTTTATAAACTCTAAATGTATTGTTTTTTAGTACTTATGTGAATTTATTTGTTTGAAAACTAAAATAAACAGTATGTGGTTGAAAACACTGAAAAGTTGCGACCTCTTCCTCTGGCGCGAATGATTTCAATGTAAAGACGCGTTTACATGCGTCTGGAGGTTTCCCGGCGCAGTAGACGAGTTATGAAAAGGACCATTGCAAGCTGAGAGCGACCGGCTTTTGTGGTGGAAATTGGCAGTAATACCCCCACCTTGCGCAGGTTATGTTCAATAAAAAACACACACATGGCCTCTTCTCAAGTCCATTTAAAGTTTCATTTTTTGAACAGTTTTTTTAAATGGATTGAACCATTATTAAAAAATGATCTTGAATTGCCTAAATCATAAATGAAGCCTGCAGTGGTGTTTTTCTTTTGTTATTGCAGCCATCCCCTCTGCATATATATTTTTTAGAGAATGTTGCACTCCTGTTGCCGTTTGTTATTCTTCACGAAAGTTCATGCCAATAAATAAGAAATATTGCTGACTTGTGCGTTTCCAGCGCTCTCTTTACGTTCATCATTTTACCGGTGTCATTTCAATAATGTTCATAACACGTTTGAGAGGGGACTCATTTCACAGTTCCACTGTGGCAAGGACACAGCTGTCTGCAGGGCTGCATTAATAGCTCACTGGGCCCCAGGGCTATGAGTTACTGCAGGGCCCTCTCCACCACTTTAGGTCACCAACTATAGAGAGAGGAAAAAATACCCGCATTTTTCTAAAACAGAAATGCGAACAGTTTAAAATGATTCAGTTCGATTTGGTGAACTGAATGATTCGTTCGCAAACCGGATATCCAGACTGCTTTGATTTGAACTCTTTCTCTCAACAGACACGGAAGAGAAGACAATAAAGTCGTCGTTTTTGCTATTTTTGGACCAAAATGTTTTTTCGATGCTTCAAAAAATTCCAACTGACCCTCTGAGGTCACATGGACTACCTTGATAATGTTTTTCTTACCTTTCTGGACATGGACTGTATACCGTACACACAGCTTCAATGGAGGGACTGAGAGCTTTCGGACTAAATCTAAAATATCTTAAACTGTGTTCCGAAGATAAAAGGAGGTCTTACATGTTTGGAACAGCATAAGGGTGAGTTATTAATGACATAATTTTCATTTTTGGGCGAACTAACCCTTTAAGACCTCAGGGTCTGAATTCAAGTCAAGTGTCCTGAGCAAAACAGTCTCAAGTTCACCATGGTCTCAAAACGAGTATTTACTCAATTAATTCTCTCCCGGTGACATGCCGCTAAGGAAGAAATTTAAAAAAAAAAAAAAAAAAAAACCTGAAATGATGACTTATTGTGGAATATTGTGGAAACTAATTGATACATTAAGATGAATAGATTTTTATACATTATAGTATATTAGAATGCAACTTAATAGGCCTATATATGTATTGAATAGCAAAGTAGGTCTAATCAATATACTAGACTGAACCACATATAAAGGCTATAATAATCGTTTTGCCAACAATTAACCATATGTTCAGTTTATAATACGTTTTATTTTTAACTTAAATACAACATATATCATTCAAAACTCATTGGCTTAGACTGCATTTGAAGAAAAATAACAGTTTCCTGTAGCCTTGTGCAAACTTATTCAATAGAATTTGACTTGTAGAATGTTCTTTCCAGTGAAAAATTTTATATTTTTAATTTAATTAGACAACATTTTAAAAGGAAGTGGAGTGCAAATATCTTTATATAATTATACTTCCATTATTGTCAACTTTCTTTCCAGTGCAAAACGATACATAAACCAATTATTAATTCAATAATAATAATTTCCCTCCTCCAGAAACCCATCAGAAATGATTGACAAGTTATGAGGGAGCGGGAGATAGGAAAACCACAACAAGAGGGAACACTAGGGAGGTGTATATGGAATGTTAGGCTAAACCTGTATTATCTTTTTTAATATAATCCCATTCTTATCAACTATATTTGAGTTTTAAAAATCCACATGATTACAAAGCCTACCATATCAGCCTCTGGAGTCGTCTGACGGACAAGGAACCTTAACATCGCTCCCTCCTGCACCCGCAGCCTCTCGCTCCTCTTGTGATTATCGCCTGATGCATGCGGCTTAATATCACACACTCCGCCGTGAAAAAACGTGACGGCATATGGTAAAATTGACCTTGTATTCATTGTCCCTCACGCATTCCAGCCACGGGTAGTAATTTTCCTATTCAATTCTATATTTTTGTGCTCTTTTCTTTTTCACCGGCCGTTCGGAGGTAGTCATTTTTACATTTCCCGCTGTGGTCACTTGTCATCATTGCTACGATACGTGACTCACAATGACTGAAACGACCAATTAAAAGGTCATTCTCTGATGATGTTCCAAGATGTTAAAAAGCTATGCTGATCATAGACAAACGGGGAGAAATTAGTAGGCCTATCTAACCCACTGTCAGGTTTTTTTTCTTATTGTAGCCTACAAATATATTCATTCATAGTCTGAGATATATTAGAAGCTATGTGTGTGTCTGTCATGGATTTGCACTGAATTGATTCTCAAAAATATGGAACAAAGTGCGTTCCATATCAGTTCAATACGGAACGATTCCGTATTATACGGAACGGTTAGCAACCCAGTAAGCTGTTCTGAGCTCTCTCGTATGTCGGCGCGTAATCACTCAGTGTAACGTAGTCTTTGCCCCACGATGTATTTTTCACTGAATGAGTGAGAACATGAGAACAAAGAACTAATTCAGTGAATACCTACTGGTTTTAACAACTCTTGAAGCACACAAACACACACCCTCTCACAGGAGAAGACATCCATGAGCTCATCAAAGGGAAACTGGCAAGAGGAGGGTTAAACTTGAAATAAGTGGTCTCCATCACCATAGATGAAGAGGGAGGGACTAGTTGTACACTGGAAAAAGGACCAAACTGACCAATTATTTTACCACTGCACTTTCTACCAGTCCGTCCTCTGTAATAATCTGGTAGAAGTGTATGCTGATGTCATAAAAAAAAAAAACTGATAAAGAGCATCATCATCCCTATAGTTTTGTCTACAAAGAGGCTCACACAGAGGTCAGTGCCAGCAGATGACTTGCTGTACAACAGTGTGAGACTGTTCAAGGTTTGTCTACTTGGCTACTAAGCCATTTGAAAGGAGATCAATGCTTCCCTATCAGAAAAAAATGAAGAAAAAGCAAACAGCTCAATAGTATGTGATTTGCAGCATTTTCACCATATTTAAGGTGATCTTCAACTTCTCCACTTCCCAGGCTTAGATCTCTGGGGGTTGTAGAGGGTGCTATGCACATTTAAATGAAAGCAAGAGCCCCCTCAGTTGAAACTGTAATACTAGCATATTTGCAAAACGGAATGGCAAATGATTTGGTGCATATTTGCTGAGCAATGTTGACAAGCACAGACATATGTGCTCACATAATAAAGTGTAGACACAATGTAAATAAGATATTTATTGTGTAGAGAGCTTGATTCAGTATAACCAGATGTTGTGATATCACAAAGAACCATGATAAGTGACAGTTTTTACTGATTATAAATGCTGGATTCACTCTTGAATTTGCAATGGCCGATGTAGTGACAACCACAGAAATGGACATATCAAGACAAAACAGATGTGCTAGGGCTAGAGGTTAGGCTAAAGCACACTCTCTATTTTTTAAAAATGTCCTTGGTGATTTGATTCTGGTGCCAGGCTTTTTTCAGCCTTGGAGCAAACCCAAGGACAGAAAGATATTCCTTACCATACTAATTTCATATAGTAGCTGATTGTTAACTTGAAGACTTATGATTTTTGTTCACAGATGACAAATGCTGCTGATGATAAAGAACTTATTCTTGGTCACAAATATCACCAAGTTTTCCCAAAGCAAAACCGATGTTCCAATGAGTAAATGCTGTATGAATACAATGGAGTTAATTAAACTGCAACAAAATGTTGATAATTGTCATCCAGCTACCTTTTTTAAGATCAGAATACAGTTTATAGTCCATTAAAAGATATGTGATTGATCTCATTTGACCCATTTAAATATATTCCCGAAAACATTTGATATAACCCATGTATCCCAAATCATAATGTGGACAAGTTAATATCCTTGTAGTATACCTTCCTTTAAAACAAATAACAACACTATAGTATATTTTCTTTATTAACCACAAACACATTTATCCAAAAGTTATAGCATACAGCTTTTAGTAGCTCTGGTGTTAAATGCATAAAATCAATAGATCTGGGTAGATTTCACCCCGTTCTACTGCCATGATGCTGTGGAAGAATGCTTGATGGATGATGGAAGATGGAAGAAATTGTTGCTCTTGGCAGGAAAATCAGCTTGGCACCTTCAAGGAGGGCTCAGGATTGAGAAACCAGTCAGTATCATGATAGTGCCCGCACTGAGAAAGGTTTTTAAAAATGCCAACTCACAACAAAACTAGACAGTATCAAACTAATAACAATAAACAGGAAAGTAGGAAATGTACTATATATTCTAAATATTCTAAATACTCAACAACTAGGATAAGATAAGGGCAGTCCATCAAATGTTGCATTGCTCCTGGTTGTAGAACAATATGCAGCTCTGTATTTTTCAGGATCCAACACATGATCCACTCTGCCATATAATAAATAACTACTATTTACACCCTAGGAGCCAGAAATTACGCTGGCAAAACACAGATTTAATTTGTATTAGACAAGGGTAGGGGGTGTCTAATCCTGCTCCTGAATGGCCAACTTCCTGCAATTTCAACCTACTCTGACATTACTAATAATCATAGAAAATTTGAACAGCTGAATATGGCTATTTAATGGCTAATTTTTAACTAATCAAA
Source organism: Carassius auratus (assembly GCF_003368295.1). NCBI lineage: Eukaryota > Metazoa > Chordata > Actinopteri > Cypriniformes > Cyprinidae > Carassius > Carassius auratus. The sequence goes on along the minus strand of NW_020528247.1, from coordinate 194,980 downwards.
ACGGCTCAACTAGCTAAACCACACAGCTTATTTTTTATAAGCAGGGTTTTTCCTGGGTCAAAATTGGTCTTCGGTGGTGGCTGACAGACATGGTCATCCACACACAGCAAAGAGTACCCTAGTACCCACATGATCCGCAAGCCCAATATTGACAATAAATGTTACATTTAAAATAAATACAAAGAAACTAGGGGTGGCACGGTTCAACTTTTTCACGGTTCGGTTTGTTTCACGGTTTTCGATACAGTTCAGTATGTGCTATGTTTATGGAAAACTATACTTTCTAATAAAAAAATAAAAAAATCTACTACAATCAACAGCACAAATAAATAAAATACAGTAAAGATACAAACAGTGATTTACATTTGTTTATTTATTTATTTTTTTGGGCAGGTCTAGCATAGGTTTTTAGGTACAGAAATTGAATAAAGTAATCAAATTTAAAACAGCATTGTATATTGGACTGTATATATTAAAGACTGTTCTTTATTAAAGTTATAAAAGCTTTTTAATCAAGAACAGTGAGTGATTTATTTGTTGTTGCTGTTAGATTCATATAAAGAGAATGCACTGATACAACAGGCATATGTTTAGCCGGCTATGTCTGCTGTAGGGTACTTACCAAGACGGACATTTTGACATAATTTTTTGTGTGAATTTGTCCATTTAAACGCAATAGCTACTTCAGAAAGATCTTAAAATTTGTGCGCAGCACATGCACAATTCTTCTCACTGCGTGCGTGCGAGCTCGCGTCCTTTGGCTCTTAAACACATTAACGTGTGCTGTTCAGATCTCATCTGTGCTCGCGCGCTGTCAGCACCCTGGGCCCGGTTTTTCAAAAGTAATCCAGTAGGATTTTGGATAATGGATTGGATCAAATCTTGAAAATGTGTTTTTCAAAAAAAAAAAAACGGATTACATAATCGGATTAGATCACGTAATCCAATCTCGGTTTTGATCCGGATCAAACCTTTAGTTTGGGTTTTTTTTAGAACTTTTTTTGTAGGATTTGGATCACTTTGATCCAAAAAAATCTGGACTAAACTGATCCCATCAGAAGGGTGGATTCAGCGTGGATTTCATGGCAGAAATGTACTGAAAACTTAAAAAATGTATCAAATAATACTATATTTGGACCATGCAGTATCTTACAAGATATCCTATTTATTCCTTGGTCACGGAAGCTGCTGTAACGCCGCCTGAAAACTTCTCTGTTTAACGGATGGACAGGACAGCCGAGGCCGGCAAATCCAAAGGCGGAGGAGTTTGTTTCATGATTAACAAGAAATGGTGTGAGCCTAGAAATATCTCCACTCTGTCGCGCTCCTGCTTGCCTCATCTGGAACATCCATTATTTGCCGTCCATTCTATCTGCCTTGGGAGTTTTCATTGATCATCATAACTGCTGTTTACATCCCTCCACAAGCAGACACTGGCTTGGCTTTGTCTGAGCTTCACGATGCGCTCAGCGGCAACATCAACAAACATCCTGACGCTGCTATTATCATTGCTGGGGACTTTAACAAAGCCAAACTCAGGCAAACCATGCCTAATTTTATCAACATGTATCCTGTCCAACCAGAGGACCGAATACACTGGATCATTGCTACACTCAGTTTAAGATTGCCTACAAAGCACGCTCACTACCGGCTTTCGGCAAATCGGACCATGCCGCCATTTTCCTCACACCGGAAAATAAACAACGGCTCGTTCAAGATCCCCCGGTGCAGAGGGTGGTGACGCGATGGTCCGCCCAAGCCCAATCAGAAGCAACGTTACAGGCGGCTCTTGATGACGTAGACTGGGACATGTTTCGCGCAAGTTCATCTGACGTCAGTGAGTTCACGGATGTAGCGTTAAGCTTTGTAAACATGCTAGCCGAACAAGCTACGGAAACAATAACTATAAGGACATTCTCAAATCAGAAACCATGGGTGGACAGATCAATCCGTGCAGCAGTAAACAAACGCACTGCTGCTTACAACGCTGGTCTTCTGCTATGCTCTCCGGCACGCAGTAAGAGCCGCCAAACACAGACACAGGGAACGCATAGAGTCCCCTGCTCTACTCTCTCTACACACATGACTGCGTGTCTTTGCACAGTTCCACATCTATAATCAAATTTGCTGATGATACTGTGGTTCTGGGCCTCATTCACAACAATAATGAGACCGCATACTTGGATGAGGTAGAGAAATTGACATCATGGTGCCAGGACAACTGTCTCTCTCTGAATGTGAGCAAAACTAAAGAACTGATTGTGGACTTCAGGAAGAGACAGCAGCAGCCCTATACTCCTCTTATGATCAGCAGGACCCCTTTGGAGAGGGTGAGCAGCTTCAAGTACCTTGGTGTAAACATCTCTGAGGACCTGACTTGGACTACTTACATCCAAACACAGGTTAATAAAGCCAGGCAAAGACTGTACCATCTGCGACAGCTGAGGAAATTCAGGGTCTCACCAGCAATCCTGAAATTGGCTATAGAAAGTGTATTGACTCAGTGTATCTCAGTGTGGTATGGGAACAGCTCCAGTCAAGACTGCAAAGCCCTGCAGAGAGTTGTGCGCTTAGCTGAGCGCATTTCAGGGTCTGCTCTCCCCTCTCTGCAGGACATCTACCTCAAACTGCAGAAGTAGAGCTGCAAAAATCAAAGACTCCACCCACCCCAGTAGTCATATTTTCACTTTGCTGACATCTGTTAAGCGCTACCGTAGCCTGATGGCAAAAACCAAGAGACTCAGGAGGAGTTTCTTCCCCCAGCCCATCAGGCTCTTAAACTCTAAACCAGCTTCTTAACATCCTCATGCCTCCACTAAATGTTCACTTTATCTTTTTACTTTATTCACTACCTCACATAGACACACTGACAGTGTCACCCTGTTTTGCACATTTGCTTTCTTGTACATTCCTGTGTATCTTAATATTTAAGACTACAGTAAAATGCATATATGCACATTGTACATCCCTGTACATCTTAATATTTAAGACTACAGTTTACATTCATGCATAGGAGTGTGCCGGTTTCAGAATTGGTGATGACGGTTATGACGTAAGTCAAAAGTGACGGTCCATAACATAACCGTCGGGGGGGGGGATTAGTGGATCTGCCGTAGAGTCAATTGGTTGTTCTTGGAGATAGCGGGTTAACTCCGTATCAGCGCCACTCTGATCGGTAAAGGGGCAGAGATTTCAGACCTCCGTTTATTAAGGAGATCTGTCACAAAACTCATCATCCGCACCAACGTTTTTTGAGCAAATTTCTAAGCCGCACCCGCCTGCCATCCACTGATTGTTTTGCGATGCAATGCTTTGCTGATGCGAGCCGCAAAAAAGCCATTGTCTGTTCTAGAAAGGATGCAGCAAAGATATTTAATGCTAATGTATGAAGCATAGGCCTACGCTGAGTTTCATTTACGATGAGATGTGCTCTAGTTCACAGTGCAGTGCAAGTGAACGCGGCGCGCTGGTGCTTCCATGTCGGTTATCATTGTCTGCTATATTTGCTTTTTATTTATTAAAATACATGCAATTGGTTGATGAAACATTAAAATTAAGATAAAATTTGTACAAAACGAAATTCGTTTTTAAGAAAGGTTTTCTACAAAGCAAAATTTTATGAAGTGGTAAATATCATGTCTGACGATTTACAAAACTTTATTAAGTGGTAAAAACCATGTCTCCCAATATATTGCGCATCTTATGATCCTATCTAAAAAATGAAAATAATTTTTGATAAAAAATGTTTGTAAAAAATATTTTAATGACACGGTTTTGGCGGTTATAGAGTTCTAATGACGGTGTTCAACTATAACCGCCGGTCTCACGGTTATATACTAACCGTCACACCCCTATTCATGCACATTATTTTGCGTTCTATATTTAATTCTACAATATACATTTTTTATATTTTATTCTTATATTTTTATTGTTTACTTTTATTTAATTCTTACATAACTATATTTATGTATATTTCCATCCGTGTTGTTTTCTTTAATAATTGCACTGTCCATGGAGCGGACCTGACTCACATTTCACTGCTGGTTATATATGCTATATATAATTTTGTATGTGATGAATAAAAATCTTGAATCTTGAATCATAAGGTTTTAATTTTATTTGTTCATCTGTCAGGCTACAGTGATTAGGTAGGCTTTAGCATATTCAGCCTTTCAGTATAGGCCTACATCAGTATAAAGAGTTTGGCCTCATAAAATAATCCCCCAAACAGCTGTCAAAATTGACCAAAAGCAAAAAAAAAATATTCTGTCACTAATTGATATATATATCAATCACAATTGAAAATATTTTTGTTTTTAGAATATTTATTAGTGATGCATGCAATGATTACAAATTAACCAAAAAAATGCAAAGAATGGCAATCACTGATTTTTAAAATCCAAAACAAATCCAAATCAGAAATAGTGTCTAACTATTGCGTCCCTTGTTGCACGTCCCGTTTGCTCATTCTGGCAGAATGCAGGAGGTTGGTTAGGGTCTCCAAGGGGCTCAGGTGCATCATTGTCAGCACAGAGAGGGACATTGCGCTTAGTAGCGATGTTGTGCAGGACAATACAGGCAAGGGTTATGTTGCACGCTTTCTGTGGTTCCGCTCTCAGGTAGTTAAGGCATGCAAAGTGCCTCTTAAGAACTCCATTTAAACGCTCAATTGCACATCTTGCTCTGCAATGAGCAGTGTTGAAGCGTGCCTGCGCCGGTGTATTTGCTGTTAGAAAAGGTGTCATCAGCCATGGTAGGAGTGGGTAGGCACTGTCTCCTAATATTATGCCATCCAGTCGGTTGGTTTGGAGGTCTCTATATAGAGCGCTCTCCCTCAGGATGCGTGCATCATGGACAGACCCAGGCCACTTGACAACGCAGTTGGTGATGATGAGGTCAGCATCACACACACAAGTTGGACATTGATGCTGTGCCTCCCCTTTCTGTTTATAAACTCCCATTCATTCTCGCAAGGTGCTTGTATATGCACATGTGTGCAGTCGATTACTCCAATAGTATTGGGCATATTCCCCAAAAGAAAAAAGCCGCGCTTGGCCTGGGCAATCTGGTTGTCCTTTGGAAAAGAAACAAATTCAATGACCAGGCTGGACAGTGCAATTGACACATCTCTCACAACATCACACACAGCTGATTTCACCACTCCCATATAGTCACCAACAACTTGACAGAAAGTCCCACATGCACAAAATCGGAGAGCAATGAGGATCTGGTCTTTCACAGAACAGACCGTGACTCCTTTGGGTTCTGTGTTGAAGTTTTGGCCTGAGAAGGTTCACAAGGCCTTCCCAAAGTGAAACCGGACATACAGCTCCTCAGTGGTGTATTTCTCCAGTGGCTTGGTACGTTCAACATACACCCTTTGATGGTATCCTCTCCTGGCAAAGTGGTGGTGGTGGACAACACCTGCCATTTCACTGTCTCTCTGTGAATCCTCTGAGAAAGGCTGATTTATATGGCAGTGTAATTGGTTTTTTCAAACACACCTATTACAACTGATTAGTTTTGGCTTGCGTTCAATTGAGGCAATTGGACCCAAGGCCTATAATTGATGATCAATGTTCACTATAGTAAAGCAACGGAACCATGGACTCAAGAAGATGTAACTTCACTGCTGCTGAAACCAACGCACTACTAGAGGGTGTTCGGTTCCATTATAGAACAATAGTGGGAAGTTTTAATTCTGCTAAGGATACCAACAAAAAGAAAAATGATGTTTGGATTTTAAATCACAGAAAATGTGAATGTCATAGGGTCTGGCCAGAGGAGGACCACAGACCAAATCAAATTGCGGTGGAAGAATCTTAAGGCCAGGGCAACAAAGGACCACGCTGAAGCCAAAAACCCACAAACAGGCAACAAGCCATTTAAACTGGGGGGGGGTGAAATGCTATTTCATGCATACTGAGATTTTTACACTGTTTAGCATGGGAATCCAACTCTTTAACATCGACAAAGTCGAAGTACAACTTAATTTGAAACTTTGTTGATTTTGAAACTTTGTTGATTTGGTCTTCCGGTTTGTCACAAGTTTCGGAAAGTTTTTTTCGAGTATGGGTCTGTGTGACGTTAAATGGAGCGGAATTTCCTTATATGGGTCCTAAGGGCACTACTGCTGGAAGAGCGCGCGCTCCCGTAGAGCAGAGCACAGACATTCACTGATCAGAGCGAGAGCGTCGCAAAATGTCACAAAAGAAGTGTGTTTTTGGTTGCGAGGGCATGACAACCCTGCGCAGATTACCAAAAAAAACAGCATTAAGGGACCAGTGGATGGAGTTTATTTTTACAGAGCATCAAAGGAGTTGTGCAAGTGTTTTTGTTTGTTCCCTGCATTTCGAAGATGCTTGTTTTACAAACAAGGCCCAGTTTGACGCCGGATTTGCACATCGTTTATTTCTTAAGGATAATGCAGTCCCAACGATAAAGGGTCACGATCGTGTGTTGGAACCGCAGGTGGTGAGTAAAACTGCTTCAAATATCTCTGTGTTGTTAACTTAGCTATCGGTGCGTAAGCACATCAAGTAAACAACATGCGATGTTGGCATCAAACTGCACTTTCCACATGTAACGTTACAGTTTAAAAAAAAAAAAAAAAAAAAAAAAAGACGACAAAGTGGAACTTAGTCATTTTCCAAAACCGCTAAGCAAATATATACAGTTCCAGTACATACCACATAGAGACGTCCTGCTGTAGTCATTGCTGATGCTGCTCTTGTTAAATTTCAGCCTCTGGATCTGATTCTGGATCATTAATATACGCTGAATCTGATTGTTAGCCATGGTTTGTTTTGGATGTTTTTTTCCTCACGGTAATGTCACCGCTTCCAAACGCTCTCAACGCAAAAGCTTACTCGCGCTCGTGATTCTTTAGCTCTGCCCACACGTCACGCCTCCAGCGGCTCATGTTTTTCCGGAAAAAATCGGTACAGACTATCTTTCTCTTATGAATATAATAAAACTAAAGACTTTTTGGAGTTATGAAGGATGGAGTACTACTCTATAGGTACTCAAGATTAACAGGATATTGAGTAAAAACGAGCATTTCACCCCCCCCCCCCTTAAGAGGGGAGATTACACATATGTGGTCGTCGACATCATTGGAGGTGAGAAGTCGCAAGCTCTCCATGATATTTAAGGTGTTGTAGGGGATGGCGAGCCTTAGATTGAGGAGGAGGAGGAAAATCTGCCAGTTCCTCCTGAAGCTGGATCCTTATTGGTTGAGCCAGTGGTAGTTGCCACAGGATCTCAGAGGAAAGGCTTGAAGCGCCCTTCATCAAACAAAGATGATGTTTACAAGACACTTCTACAAAAAGAGACTGAAAGGGCAGAAGCAGAGCTTCGTCTGGCAGAGGAACAACTGACTCTGACCAAACTGCAGCAAACCAAGGCCAGACTTGAGATCCGCCTCCTAAAGGCTACGCTCCGACAAGCTGGTCTCTCCACATCAGAAGAGGAAGTCTCAAATTATTGTGGAGTATTTGACATTAAGTCTTTTTTTTTTATTATTTAATACATCTATACTTGTTATAAATATCCTCAATGTACAGTGTTTGTGTTGTAGGTCTCAGATGAGCAGACTGCTGGAAGAGGATGGGGTGGGGTTTTTCTTGTTTTTAGTTTTTTTTAAATGTGTGGGTTTTCATTTCAAATAAAAAATAATTTATATTGACCCCACACTGGCTTGTTGCTCTTTACATATCTATAGTTCTACATTGTTATTGCCTATCCTGTTTGAGCACTGGTTATCCAGCACTGGTTATCCAGATTTGGTGATCCTGAAAAGTTCCTATCCGGATCAGATTGATCCAATCCGATGTTGCTTTAAAAAACTGGCTCCAAAAGTAAGATGGATTACGTGATCACGGATCGCAAAAAAAGGATTACTTAATCCGGCTCAATTTTATCCGGATTAAACCTTTTGAAAAACTGGGCCCTGGTGATTATGGAATAAATGACTGCTCATATTCCAGCAGTAATTCACATTGATCAAGAGTGAATCCAGGGTTTTTTTGTTTCTAGTTTTTTTTCCTCATCACTATTGTTGTAATGTCTGGGAATCCAGAACGCGCATCCATCAATAGAAAAATATATTAGTTAAACCCAGTTTGTTTTACATGGTATTTATAGCAAACCATATTACAGATGATTTGCCAAATTTAAATTGAACCGTGTTCCCAGCACGAACCGTGTGTGGTGAACCGAATGGTTTCGGTAAAAAAAAAAAAAAAAAAAAAAAAAACTAAAAGCAAGTTTTTTTTTTTTTTTTTTTATCCTATTCATCTCACTCAAGTCTAACTTTAAACTTCTAGGTAATTAACTGCACATTGTCTTAGGCCTATACATACTGAGGATTATTAAGGCAAAATTTTACTTAACACTCTTGCTAAATGGGGGTAACTTCAGCCACTCCCAGGTATCCTTTAGAAGACTACTACTTTGCTACTCCACATCCAGGAATGACAATGTGTTGTGGATCCCATATCTTACACCTGTTCACTGATCGCCGATCTAAGACTGCCCAATATCAACAGAATAGCTCTGACTTTCAGCGACTACCATTGTCTTACCCAGACCGCAAAATGGGGCAAAACCCTGTGCAAAAGTTTGGTAGTGGATTCTAGCCTTTAACTTACAGACACCAACTTGCAATGTTTTTTTTTTTATTTTATTTTTTTACTTAATACTACACATAGGGCATAGAATTTGGGACGATTTGGGATTTCAGACAATTATTTAATTATATTCCAATAAACAGATGCTAACATTTAATTTGTACAAAAAAAAAAAGATGTTTACATGAGAGGAAAAGTTCAGATCAGGGGTGGCCAACCCTGCTCCTGGAGGGCTAATTTACTGCAGACTTCGGTTTTAAGTTCAACCCTGCTCCAACACCTGTGCTTGGTAGCTTGATATATTTCATGTTTGTAATCAGATCAATCCATAATTTTTCTAAACTATATCCATAAAGTCTTTTTCTTGACATTTGAATGTGTGATCAAAATGACGAATGTAATCAGCTGCGAGGCTGTTGGGTGTAAAAAAAAAAAAAAAAAAAAAAAACACACACACCCTGAACAAAATACAGGGTTGGCTACTCCTGGGCTAGACTAGTGGTTCTCAAACCTGTCAATCAACCAAAGTATACCCATGTCAAATGGATATACCATCCACATTCCAACAACTTCAAGGATTCTTTTACTATCACAGGCAACATGCCTCATTCTAACACACCTGATTCAATACATCAGCTCATTAGTTAAGACCACAGGACTCAAAACTGTTGTGTCCAACATGGGAGACAGCTAAAATTGTGCTGTGGTGGAGGGATCTCCAGGACAAATTTGAAAAGCAATAAGCTGTGTTTTACTTCAATTTCAGACATACCCCTACTGCCATTAAAATGCATTCCACTTTGTGTAGTGGATGAGGAATGTTTTTATAGACAGACCCTCAACCCCATCAATTTTGACAGAGGGAACAACTACTTCATATGGGAAGTAGTGGCCTAATGGTTAGAGAGTTGCACTCGCAATCTAAAGGTTGTGAGTTCGAGTCTCGGGTCGACAGGAATTGTAGGTGGGGGGGGAGTGCATGTACAGTTCTCTCTCCACCTTCAATACCACGACTTAGGTGCCCTTGAGCAAGGCACTGAACCCCCAACTGCTCCCCGGGCAGCCGCAGCATAAATGGCTGCCCACTGCTCTGGGTGTGTTCAGTGTGTGTGTGTGTTCACTGCTCTGTGTGTGTGCGCAAGCAGAGCACGAATTGAGTATGGGTCACCATACTTGGCTGTATGTCACATCACTTCATATGTACACTTCAGGCAGCACCATATACCACACTGCAACAAGACTGCGACATCTCTGCAGAGTGTGCTTAAATTTAATTTTAACCACAGGTTAAATTAGGTTTAAGTCTAACAACACACAACTTAAACAGCCCAAGCATATCTAATATTTCAACTCCATAGCAGTTTCCAAATGATGAAAGGCTTATGACATTCTAATTCAGTCCACTGCAAGAGTTCCACCAATATGGGCACTCGTAAAATTGTAATAAAGTAAGAATGAGTGAAAATGCCCAAACATTCTGTTTCTGTTGGATGAAACCAACCATAATGATCCGCTGCTCCCATGAACATATCAATGAGAGATTCAGCAGCAACAACTAGCCTGAACATGCACTGGGTCACAGCCGCCCCTGCAGGCAGAAAACCTACGGCTATCCCATCGCCATACAGTGAAGCAGCCTTACAACACCACAGACCACCACCAAAACACAAAATTAAATTGAGATTCAATCCAAGAATGTCCATTATTGATGTGGAGTATGAAACTGAGAAAGAGAACAAAACTTACATCATAAATACTGATGTGTAGCAGCAAACAAACTTTATACAGTCTATATCTGTTGGAGTGGATGCATGACACCCAAGACCATAGACAGTACTGTGAAAGCAAAGAACCAGCCAAAGTGCACCTCTAACTAAGCCTACTTAAAGATTTAGTCTTTGCAGCCAATAGAAACTAAACAATAATGAAAGTGCACATGGCTTTAGCAAGGCCTGTGGAAAACCTGGGATCTGTCCCAAACATTGAGATGTGTGTTTGCAATCTTGTGGACTCGCGATCACTGCAGCGTGTGTGTACAATTTCATGGGACTGTAGGGAGCCCCATTTGAAATTTCTAAATTTGATAAGGATGTTCACAGGCATAACCACCATGTGCCCCTGATGTACCCTTGGGCTGTGCCAGTTCTATGCACAAGTTTTAGCAGAGCAGGGTAAACAAAATAACCTAACGTTGAAGATTAATAAATGGATATAATGAGTTGGATCTCTGCCTTAAAACAATAGACTGTTGTTTAGTGTTGAAAATGCAATTTTCAATCCCATGACCCATGCTCGGGACTTAATGGTGCATTTCCATTAAGAGGACCAGCTCAACTCGACTCTGCTCACTTTTCGCTCCATTTTCCATTGCAGATAGTACCTCCACAATAGTACCTGGTCATCATAGCAACGCCGCAGAAAACTGCTGTGAAGTAATCTTCTACGTGACACACACACCCGCTACCCACACACACAGGACAATGGAGGAAATCGAGTGTATGCTGTTTTTGATCCTCGGGATGTGGCTGTTTCTCACAGCAAGAAGACAAACATTGTTTCAGGAGAGGCTGAGGGCAGCAAAACTATTTAAAAATGGCAGGGTTATTCAGGATACTCTCTGGCTCGTGAATAGTGTATAGTGACGATTCTCTCTCATTTTAGTATCGCGTCAGCTCGCTCAGAACCTCACCAGAGGTGATACGAAAAAAGTACCTGGAAGCAGGTAGAGGTACAACTTTTACACAGTGGAAAAACCAAACAAAAGGTGAGACGAGGCGAGGCGAGCTGGTACGGTGTAGCAGCACCATTAGACAGCAGAGATTCCCCAAATATTATGGATAAAAAAACAAAAAAAAAGAAACTCTAGGAAGACAAATCTTAATACTGCTGCATACAATTACATAGAAGGTGTGTTTCCAACTTTTTCTGAAACCGCTTAGGGAGGGCCATCTCATACTGTACAACATGATAAAACATGCACAAAACAGGGCCCGTAGAAGAAATGATATACTGACTCTGACTGAAAGAAGCTACATTTATGTTCACAAACTTGGCCCAGTCAGAAAAAAGATGATGAGATCGAAAGACATACACCAGAAGAACTAACAACAGTAAAGTGTAAAAGTTTCGCTATTCTTGGCTGTATGTAGCAACCCCCCCAACCCCCCTCATGTTGTTCTAAACCCGTAAGATCACTGTCATCTTCAGAACACAAATTTAGATATTTTTGATGAATCCTAAGAGCTTTCTGACCCTCTCATAGACAGCAATGTAACTACCATGATTAAGGTCCAGAAATTTTGCAAATAAAGCAGTAAAATAATCCAGTTACATCAGGAGTTCAACCATTATTTTACGAAGCTATGAGAATACTTTTTGTACGCAAAGAAAATAAAAAGAATGACTTAATCCTCCACGTTACCCTGGGGCCATTTTGGAGAAAATCCACTGAACATAAACAGCGTATGCTATTCTGTCTCAGCTGCACCAAAATGGTCACATTATTTAACTGTTCTCCTTGTCAGTTTTATTTTATGGCCTTCTCGTCTACAGTATTGATGTGCAGTTCAAGCAAAAGTAATAATCGATAATCACTGGGTATTATTCGATTAGTAGTCGATAATCGCCCCCGCTCCCCGTGCATGCACCCATGCATGCATAAACACACACCCATAAAAAGAGAGAGAGGGAATGACTATTCAGGCTTTCAATCTGTACATGGTAAACTGTGTAATTCATCAGAGAAAGGTCTATTCTACTCCCAAACAAATGAATGGTTGTATGATTGCTGAAACATTAATATAACATAACCAAATGACGGCACTTATTAACATACAGTCCGTCTATTAACAACTGAAAAGGCTGTAGGAGCCTAGGACATTTCTATTTTTAAAATGAGCTTGAACATTCATAACATTTTTTGTAAAAATTTACAGATTAATTAAGATTAGAACAGATTAATTCAGACATGAATATTAGGTTTAAAACACATTACGAGTTAAAACAGAATATCAAAACACAGTACGTGCTAGAACACATTGTGAACAGCCTAAATGACGGCACTAATTTGAACATTAATTTTAATGTCTGCATTTATGACTATAACCCATTTAATATTTTTATGAAAAAAAGTTATTGGCGGCTCTACCCTCTGGCGTTTTCTCCCTTCCCCCGCTGGCCAGCACTGCATGCTCCGGGCCGGTGTTCTGTCCATCTCTGCTACCCTGTCAGATTTTGTTTCCTCCCATGAAAAAAGTCGGTAGTACTTATATGGGCCCGCCAAACTGAGGGGGAGCTTTTAATTGAAACGAGAGAACTAATATTGAGCCTTACACACCCCGGCACATGGCTAATCAGATTCCTCTGCCCTAGAAATTAAGTCAAAATTACGACAATGAAATCATGTTACATTGCATGAAGTAAAATTGTATATATTAAACCTGTACACTCCGCCAAAAAATTTATCTATAAAAAAAAAAAAAAGTATGTGCACCTGTCAGTCTTCACATAAAAACATTTCACGAGACACTCGTTTGTATTAAATGTTTGTTTTTGTTTTTTTTCAACATGCACTGAAATATTTATTCATAATTTTTTCGTGCTGCAAATATTAAACAGGAAAATATGTTTGATTCAGGAGGCGAATATCTCACTACAGATAAGTGTACAAAAAAGAATTGTTTGCATTTTATCTTAAAATTGACAGAAGCCTGAGGCTTTGTCTTATAATAAAAAGTAACAAAGCCCAAAGCTTATCGCGATTAAAATGTTACATATTATTTCCAAGCATACCATAATTAAAAGCTTGTGAATAGTCACACAACGTGTGACATTTACTTCAGAAAAATCACCATAAAAGAGTCAAACTTTTAAATGGTTTAAAAAATGTTTATGGTTTTCAAACCAGTGGAATATTACATTTTATTCCTTCAACAAATAACAAATTTTAAATGCAGCTAGCTCTTAATCACGACATACGTGGGAAACAGGAAGTTTCTCGGACAGCACAATGGAGTGCATCTTTTTTTAACTTTGTTCATTATTTTGAGTCGTTTGGGACGCGGTGACATAGAAGACCCTCTCACAACATATTGCTTTATAATTCTATTGCATTTACCGCTCAGAAATGTTCACATAATCATGCTGCACCTGTCTGTAGTTCCCTGGCACGGTTGCTCACACTGCAGGTGTACAGTACACTAATTAAACTGAACCGTGCTCTGGTCCACTTCTTCCAAACAACCGCGTCCGAGAACGGCACAGAGCGATCACAGTCAACCGAGCCAGGCTTTGGGGTAAGAAGCGCTTGGGCACGGTTCACATTCTTAGAAAATAATTGCATAGCCTAATCAATAATCTGTCATTAAATTGATTAATCAAATATTCAAAAATCATGACCCATCCCTAGTCTACAGTCAGTTGTTCTCCTTCGAAAATGTGCGTTCCAGGCGGTTATTCCGGTCTTTGTTTTAGTTTGTGAAACCCGCCCACTGACAGTTTACCCAATTGTATTTTAGCACCCTGGGTTCCCTATTGGTGGAAACAAAGCACATTTCATTTAATTCATTTTCAAGGGCACTTGTTACTGTTTGTTGAATTTGGACTGCAATACCTAGTTTAACCACTCTGTATTAATACTACATAAAGCACTTTTAATGTTTTGAACCTTATTGCAAAGTGATAAGCAACTTTCAGCAACATTAAAAAAATATCAAGCATCACAATGATTTCCAACATTGATAATAAATCACAAATGTTTCTTAAGCAGCAGAGCAGCATATTAGAATGATTTCTGAAGGATCATGTGACACTGAAGACTATATTAAAGGGGGGGTGAAATTCTATTTCATGCATACTGAGTTTTTTACACTGTTAAAGAGTTGGATTCCCATGCTAAACATGGACAAAGTTTCAAAAATTAAGTTGTACATTTGAAGGAGTATTTCTGTTCCAAAAATACTCCTTCCGGTTTGCCACAAGTTTCGGAAAGTTTTTTTCGAGTATGGCTCTGTGTGACGTTAGATGGAGCGGAATTTCCTTATATGGGTCCTGAGGTCACGTTTGCCGGAAGAGCGCACGCTCCCATATAGCAGAGCAGAGAGAGGCTGTGCACAGACGATCACTGATCAGAGCGAGAGCGTCGCGAAATGTCACAAAAGGAGTGTGTTTTTGGTTGCCAGGGCAAGACAACCCTGCACAGATTACCTAAAGAGAAACAGCATTAAGGGACCAGTGGATGGAGTTTATTTTTACAGAGCATCAACGGAGTTGTGCAAGTGTTTGTTCCCTGCATTTCTAAAATGCTTGTTTTACAAACAAAGCCCAGTTTGACGACGGATTTGCGTATCGTTTATTTCTTAAGGATGATGCAATCCCAACGAAAAAGGGTCACGATTGTGTGTTGGAACCACAGGCGGTGAGTAAAACTGCTTAAAATATCTCTGCCTCCTTGTTAGTGCGTCCGCCTCCCATCGGAGACCCGGGTTCGAGCCCCGCTCGGAGCGAGTCCTTGCTGCTGCTGCTCTCGTTCAGTTTCAGCCTTCACAGCTGTCACAGCTTCCAAACGCTCTCAAAGCAACTGGCGCTCGTGATTCTTTAGCTCCGCCCACACGCCACGCCTCCAGGCGCTTATGTTTTTCCGGGAAAAATCGGTACAGACTATGTTTCTCTTATGAATATAATAAAACTAAATACTTTTTGGAGTTATGAAGGATGCAGTACTACTCTATAGGTACTCAAGATTAACATGATATTGAGTGAAAACGAGCATTTCACCCCCCCTTTAATGATGATGAAAATTCAGCTTTGATCATAAAAATACATATACACAATATGGCAGTGTGTACTGTATAAAGCATAAAAGATCGTTCGGATTCTTGAAAATATTTTCTCTACAAGAGGGGGGCCCAGAAGAAAAAGTTTTGGAACCAGTGGCCGACTCAAACATAAGTTATTTACTTTAAATCATACAGGCCTACTTCATGTTTTACGTTTGCATTTAAAAAAAAAAAAAAATACTTTCAGGTCTAGGTCCAGTCCCTCACTTTTTCTAGTTATATAAAAGGTTAAAATATTTAGCCAGTAATTATTTTTATATTGCAATATAATAATATCGATATCACCTGGAGTGTGTAAAATATTGTGATATGAATTTTAGCTCATATCGCCCACCCATACTGCTAAGACATTTAATGATAAAAAATCTACTAAGAACAACAATATAAAACACGCTAAGGATTAATGAGCTGCTGGATTCATGAATATTTATCAGGTTGTGTGCATTCGCTCAAGCTGAATTGCTGAAATCAAAACGAACGATAAAAGGTGAACAACACCAGCCAAAGAGATTGCATTTGTGCATTAGCTCCGCCCACTACCAGAAAACCAGTTTAATGCCAGTTATAAAAAGCTGAAGAATTCCAAAAAGGAACGCTGTTATTTTGACAGGAAAATACAAAGAATATTGTTTACATGCACCACGTCAATTCTCAATTGTGACCACGAGAAAGCAATAGCGAGGGCGTGCACCTTCACACTACAGTTTATGGTATGTCAAATACAGGTACGCTACACATGCATTGAGATGAACTGAAAAATATCACTGATCGCTAGACGGACAGTGAAACCCTGAAGCACTCAGTCAGTGTAAGCCGAGTGAAAATATATCTGTGCTAAACTTCAGCCTCCAATTCACAGACTGGTGACTAAAATCTGAGAATTTATTAGCCATTGGCTAATATCAGACGTCATTTTGTCGCCCAGATTGAGGATTTAGTCACATATGCGAGTGACTTACTCACAATGCAGGAGGTTGTTGAGGTACATTTACAGATGCAGCACAGATAGTAAAAATTCAGCACTATTTTCGTAGCACAGCATATTGCGATCTCGGCAGAAAACATGTTTAAAATGCATTATAAACATGTTTTACAACATGGCTTAATAAATAAGACCAGTATGCTTTAATTATAGAACAAATTGAACTGTAATTATTATTAAAGACACAATACCACACATAGCATGAGCCACATTCAGAGTTTTTTGTTGTTTTCATAAAATAAAGTAATTAGAGACACCTATAATATGCAAAATAAACAATGTGTGATGTGGTTTGATATAATAGCTAAATATATATTCCCTGTAAAGCGACTACTAAATGTGTAAACTAAATGTAAGAACTAATTCAACAGTATAAATAAATTAAGCTGCACAGTGCTGTTGCCATACAAACAAAACCTAGTATTAGCATATCTTTTAACATATAGAATATTCTATTATAAACAACCCATCATGTATTGGCATGTAAACAAACAGCAGCACATGGCTATTATTTTATAAAATAAATGAGGAAGTTTCATTGGCAATGTGCAGTAATAATTCCTCTCATTCCCATCAGGGGAATTCATCTTTATCTGTGCATTCTATGAGCTTAGATCATATTGTTAAGAATTGAAAACAACCCAAAATATTAGTAAAGTCTACTCACCCTAATATGCTAGTACACATTCCAAAAGCAAATGCAGTCCTGTTATCATTGTTTTCTCCTTGGTCATCCACTCTAAAGAAGAAAAAAGGCTAACATCATTGTCAAGCATTTATTTATATGGGGGGAAAACTTGTCTTATGTAAGTATCAAGATAAAAAAAAAAAACTATACAAAAAATCAGTTTACTATTATGGACATCTTAAACATACTAGTTTCTAATTATTTCAACTATGAAACTAACCTATTTTTTAAACGTGAAAAAAAAATACATATATGTAAAGGGTTTACCATGGTAACCTTCAACAATAAGCGATGGAGGAGGAATCCCTCCTCATAGCTGAACAGTGAAAACCCAGTGGCTTTTTTTAAAGTGATGCAAGTGTCACTAAGACTAAAATCTACGACTAACGCTAGTCAGTAAATGATCAGCAGTACAGTAAATGTACTCAAATACACCAGTGTTAATGCTTAAAATGTAAATGGTTCCATTTAAATTTTTATATGATTGTTTACATTATGCTAACAGAGCAAGCTGAAAGAGAAACGCACGAAGCTAAGCTGGCTGGCAGGCTAGGGACATGGAAGTCCAACGTCACAAAACAAAATGGGCTGCATACTTGAAACCTGGAGTTCGAGCACACGAACAAGAACTCGCGATCCTTCAAAACATCAACAACATCCTAATTTTAGTTTTAAATCTTAAGTAGCGCATTAGAGACTCGGTGTTATATCCCCCCGTTTATTTCCGCAGCAAATCGGTATAAGCTTCTCCCTATGAGCTCATTCCCCCTTAGGACTGCTGGTACTCACCGTCGTCCTCGGCTTCCTGCTGCTGCCGTTTTCCTTTGTAAGACTGTGGACCTTCCCGATGCGCAATGCGCACGTAAGATATTCCAAAACTTTCAATGCAAGTTTAAGATACTTGAACCATTATTTATTATCTAAAACAAAATCAATCATTAAATGTTTGATGTTAGCACAACTCGGTGCACATTCACCAAACAGTGTGGATCAACCCGGACTCTTTGGTGACACCCGACCACTGGAACCTATGAGAAGCGAATGGAGAGGAAGACCCGCCTCCAGTTCTACGGGCCTCCATTTCAAAGTCCAATGTGTGGAAGCATGTTATGCGCATGGTATCTAAGGAACGTACCTTAAAATGGCTGCCGATGTCGTGGGAGGAGCTTGTTAGAAAAACTGTCTACCATCCTACATCATGCCTTTGAGATTGTTGCAGGGTGCAGTCTTGCTCCTTAAAGTTTCTTGTCAAAGAACTCGAGGACGTCAGTTTACCCAGAGAAGATCTTGTTCTTTAGTGCTGCGAGATATTCCATAGTTACCATACTGTTGCTAAATGTACTGGGACAAAAATGTCACAGAACCGATTTTGGAATCAACCACACCTTTGCACCTAGTAACCAAAACACTTAATACGCAACGTGGACTGTTATCTGTTTCAAGAAACATTTTAGATTTGAAAAAGGCAATTATAATAAACAAATAATAATATTTTTATGTGGTTCCTCTTGCTCACGGTTCAAGGTAATAAACCAGATTAATACTGAGTCTCTAAAAATAAAACAATACATTTAAAAAACCTGGCACTGAGACCATTCATTCACTCCTTTCCTTTGAGCAAGTCAAAGGCTCAACAAATGTAAATGCTTGTCTTTTAACCCCAAGGGAGGTCCTGGCAAAGATGCATGCATGCACCACCAAGAGAAAGGCTCCACTTTGTTCAGGGACTGAAACGGTTTTCATTTCCACCATAGTGTTCTTGATGTTGACTGTTCTTGATTCACCACACTTTACCCATTATTCTTAGATGAATTTCAATTATTTAGACTTAATCCCTCTCTCTTATTCCCAAGCTGTACCTCCAAGAAGCATAAATACAATACTAGAGAGCTGTCACTCACAGTGAAAGGGAACAACTAAATAGAAAAAATTCAAATCAAAACCACACATTCAGGTCATATTATTATAAACCGTGAATATGGGGTGTATATCATGTAATTATGGTATATTGATATGTATTACCAAAATATAAGATTGTATTCACTTTGGTAGGGTACTGACTCTGGCAAACAGTAAGGACCTTTTATACCAGTTTCCTTATACCAGTTTTCAGTCACTAAAATGGCCTTAAAAAACCTAAATGAATCAGCCTTTGCTCAATACAAAACATTTGAACCACAGTACATGTCCTTGACTCCGGTGGAAATAAGATTAGTCAAGTCTTTACATAAGACTATTCAGAAAGGACACTGTACAAGGAATTGACTCTAAATGGTAGGTACGGGCAATGTGTCATTGGACACGTATAGCCTATAAGACTACAAGAAAAGTGTATTTAAAAATCCATTGACATACTCTCATTCAGAAAGGGGCACATGGGCAAGTTTCACAGATCAGTTTGTTCACTCAAGTGTAGCCCTTGAAAGTCCATTAGATACCTGATATCCACAGATGTTTGGGAATACCACACTCCCTTGTGATATTCTCTTGTGGTAAAAGAAGACTCAAGAGTGTAATCCCATTGTAAACCTCACCCGAAGCAACAAAAATGTTTGTGAATTGTGGAAACATTATATCAATCGAAACAACAAAAATGTTTGTGAATTGTGGAAACATTATATCAATCGAAACAACAAAAATGTTTGTGAATTGTGGAAACATTATATCAATCAAAATCATACAGTACAGCATATAAGATCATACAGAACAGCATATCCTACAACAATGTACTAATGTGCAAGTGATGTTCCAACACGTAGCAAATGGTGATCACTTTTTATGAAGGATGGACAAGTTTAATACAAAAATGCTTAGAATAGAGGAGTAAGAAAGTAAGGACATATTTCTACAGAACACATATTACCATTTAATCATGATTTGGATCATTTTAAAACTTTAAATGGCTTTTTATGCTGTCAGGTAAAAAAACAACCCTTGCCCAATTCTACAATGGAGGAGGTTGAGTAACTCTTCACAGTATAGTTGGGCTGTTTCGGTGTTAGTGTATCTGGGTTTTTTTCTGAATATTGAGGGTGACTTGTAAAAGGACCAAAAACCAGTCAATACTTTACAGATCACAGTGCTAAGTAATGGCCTTTCTGTTGTTAGTCTTGTCTGAGACAGAGTTGTTGAGTTGTTGATGAGGTAGACCAATCAATGTTTTAAAGGGTTGAAACACTGCCAATTTCCATCACAAAACCTATTATCCAGGTCGAGTACTTTAGTACTTCTAAAACCTATCCTAAGGATCAGACCCCCCCTCCATCAAAAATATAGAGTGCCGGGGGTTGAAGCAGTGGTTCCCAACTGTGTTCATGAAGCCCTGGAGGTGAACACTGCACATTTTGCTAGGACACTTTTGTCTGACACAACCTTGTCAGGACTTCGAGCTTGTTAACCTTAAATATGGCACTGTTTGCGGGGACAGCCATTTGTAGTTATCAAGCCATATTGGAAGTTATCAAGCACACTTATTCAATCCCATAAAGCACAGCACTAACGGGTGTACAACTGATGTACACTCAATGGCTATAGAATACCCATAATGCAATGTAAGGGTCATGCAGAATTAATTCCTGTATTTCACAAAATGGCGCCTCCAGCTGAATCATCCATCCATTTTACAAACCACTTGTCCAATGTGGGGACAGTGTAATATACAGTTATACATTTATTTTAAGTGGATTATTAAATGATAGTTTTCATGAAGATCAATCTTTTATTTAATACTAGAGCTGCACATTTAAAATGATTATTACAGCAAGCATAAACTGCTACAGTGGCAGCCCTTCTGGTGCACTCAGCATCCACATTCGCGCACTCCTTTTCTTATTATGATGCGTTTCCCCCGAGATTACCCAGAACAATTGTACCAGGAACTTTTTTTACCAGGAACGATTTTCCCCCCAGGAACGATTTTCCCCCCAGACCTGTTGCTTTCTGTGTTTCCACCACAGCCTAAAGTACCGGGAAGATTAGGCAAATAATCTGGTGACGTAGGTCTGTGCGTGTTTCTCAATACAAAGTATGCAAATTTTGGACACACATACTAGGTAGTTCAAACTTTGCACATTCGACTCTGGAGTGCGATGGCCGCGCGCGACCACGCAAATCGGGTAATTCTGCAAGTACTTGATAAGATCAGTCAGCTCGCCTTGGCTTCTGCAATCTCCCTCACAGTATAATTACAATAAAATGAAATAGGATATCAAATATCACTGCCTCCTTTCGTTTTTCATTAAAATTAATAATAGCAGCAGAAATGTACTTAGTTCAGGGAAATGTCTATATATACAACCATTACAATGAAACAAAATATTATATCAATTACATAATTTGAATACAAACCAAAGATTACCTGTTTGATTTACCCAAAACATTATATTGTATGTTTAACCACTAAAGAGACATCAGAGCCAGTGGTGAATGTCAGAAGGACTAGCCGATTTGAGACTGCTCTAGGTGGATACATGATCACTGAGCTCCTGCTGATCGCGTGGAGCTGACGTCTCTGAAATCGGCGAAACACATTTTTAAATAGGCGCTGTTTTTATAAATAAACCACAGATTTGAGTTTTAAACAACTACATTCTCGCCTGAAATACTTTTAATATTACATTTCATGAAACAATAAAAGTAATTTGAAAATGATCTGAATAAATGGTGGTTGAGATCACAGTGCTGCATGAACTCTGATCTTAACCAATCAGCATGTTTATTGCCCAAGTCCCGCCCCCAAAAGTTCTGGAACTTTCAAAAAGTACAACCTCACCAGCGGGGGCTTTCTGAGGTGCATTTTTTTTACCCTGAACTTTATTTAGTTCCTGTTTCCTGTGGTGGAAACACACAGAGTACTAGCCCAAAGTCCCTAGTTCCTGGGTAAAGTTCCAGTGGTGGAAATGCGGCTTTAGTAAACTAATGTACGGAATAGTGACTGAGGTAGACTAAGCAAGACTAGTATATAGGAGGCAATTTCAAACACAGCTGGAGTCTCTACTAAAGAGTCAATGATCAGGTGTGTTTGATTGTGGAGACATACAAAATGTGCAGTGTTGGGGGCTAGGGGTTCAGGAACATGTTTGGGAACCACTGTGTCAGTTACAGGATAACTGATGACCAACTAGCACAGGACTGAAAACACAAGGAAAATAAATTAAGAGACAGCAATGAGGGAGGACAGGTGGGGAAAATAAACAAATCATCAGGCAGCAAAAAGAGATTATACAACAGACAGGAGAGCACATGGCACATAGACACAACCATGAAAAGCTCACTCCAAACAAAACAAAAACCCATGGCCAATGCCAAAGCCAATCACAAAACATGACAACATGAAAGCACACAGCCAAAGAAAACTGCATGCACACAGCACAAGACAAAACATAACACTAAGGCATGTGGCCAATGTAAAGACAAACCATTTGCCACACACACACAAAACACAACACAAGTGGACAGATCATTTGGCTCAAGCAAACTCGAAACCACACCCTTTGGAATTGCATGTTTACAAAGACAAGACAATAGAAGTATCAGAGTTCTATCGCCAATCCAAAAATAAACTGACCAAAGTGACAGAACCCTGACACACTGATTTAGAGGATGCTTAGTGTGAAGGCTTTAGGAAGCTCCCTTGTACCACACTGTGATGGCACCATCACACATTCTTTGACTGTCTCCTGGGTACGGGAGACTGGATAGGCTGAGTGGTGGTTTGGTAAGCTAGCATCAGAGCCTTGAATTAGAATCAGATGCCTACAGGCATTGAGTCAAGAGAAGTGTGGCATGGTGCACAGTTTTGGCTGACCGAAGAACAGATGCTCTCATACATTATGGATCATCTGCATGGTTTGATGGCTGGAAGGCCACATAGTAAAGCATTCCAATTTTCCATTTTCAGATGAAAAGAGTTAAACAGCATTATCAGAGAACTGGGGTTTAACTTTCTTTACATTAAAGAGCATAAACAGGGCAGTTGTTTGTGTGGTTGTGAAATACTTCCCAAGGACGCCTGTTATTGTTGGGTTTAGCTGTTTGTTGGAGTGGTGTACAATTGATGGCCTGGCTGGTACGTCAAGGAGTACAGCCTTTCCAAGTTTGACCTGGACATGACATTAATTCATTTAGCCCATGATGTTAGAAAGACAGGATGAAAGTATGGGATTATCAGGTTGGAATGACCAGTAAAGCTTGGTTAAGGATATATATACAAAAGAAGAGAGAGCCAAGCAGTGATCTCTAGATTTCTTCAGTGTTTAGCTTAATGGTTAGGTGTGATTCAAACACTATACAGAAAGATATGCCTGTAAATGTCCTCTTCTGAATTCTGAATGGTTTCATCCAATAAGTTTCTCTGTGAAAGGAATGCAAAATGTTGAATACAACCTTTTTCAATGTTTTTGGACAGGAATCGGAAAATTCAGGCCTGTGTTTTATAATACTTTTCAGTTACAGCTCAACTGGTAAAGCAAGTCACTAGCTACACAGCCATCATTTGATTGAATTTTGAATTCACTAGTAGTGGCTTTGGATAAATGCCCCTACTGAATACATTAAAGGAAATCTACTACTGCAGTGTCAAGTATTGGTTTGATTGGGTTACAGTGGGGATAACTGAACTAAGAGAAACGAGACGAGATGTTTATGATGTGTATGAGAGCAAAGAATGTAAAAGAGATGGTTCGAGAAAAATGAGAGAAGATATATATCTAGGGTACATCATAGTATAATTGTCTGGAAACATCAGACTCTGAGAGAGGAAAGGACAAAAGAGTTGCGTGTGAATCATGTATGCTTGTGTAGAGCAGAAAACTGTGGTAATAACATCTCATAAGTCACACAGCCTGTAAGGAGCTATACTCTAAAAGTGTGAGAAATAAAGACTGCAACGGATTGAGTTAAACATTTTCATTTGTGTTCTACTGAAGAAACAAAGTCACCTACATCTTGGATGACCTGGGGGTAAGCACATAAACATAACATTTTCATTTTTGGGTGAACTTTTTGAGGTCTTTTTTAATATATATATATATAAGCTTTTCTAGAAACCTTAAAACTTGACCTAATGCAATTCTGTCTACAGTTGGATACTCAACTTTCTGACCAACTTTAGTCCTGGACTATACCTATATGCTTCCTTAATATATACTCACCTAAAGGATTATTAGAAACACCATATTAATACTGTGTTTGACCCCCTTTCGCCTTCAGAACCGCCTTAATTCAATGTTGCATTGATTCAACAAGGTGATGAAAGCATTCTTTAGAAATGTTGGCCCATATTGATAGCATCTTGCAGTTGATGGAGATTTGTGGGATGCACATCCAGGGCACGAAGCTCCCGTTCCACCACATCCCAAAGATGTTCTATTGCCCCCTTCCTCAAATCTTACCCTGGAGGTCCAATGCACTGCAGAGTTTAGCTCCAACCCTGATTAAAGTCACCTGTCTGCAATTTTCGAATGATCCCAAAGACATTGATTGACACTGATTAGCATGCTCAGGTGTGTTTGATTAGGGTTAGCGCTAAACTCTGCAGGAAAGTGGATCTCGAGGTCCAGATTTGAGGATCCCTGCTCTATTGGGTTGAGATCTGGTGACTGTGGGGGCCATGTCATGTCATGTTCAAGAAACCAATTTGAAATGATTCGAGCTTTGTGACATGGTGCATTATCCTACTGGAAGTAGCCATCAGAGGATGGGTACATGGTGGTCATAAAGGGATGGACATGGTCAGAAACAATGCTCAGGTAGGTTGTGGCATTTAAACAATGCCCAATTGGCACTAAGGGGCCTAAAGTGTGCCAAGAAAACATCCCCCACACCATTACACCACCACCACCACCAGCCTGCACAGTGGTAACGAGGCATGATGGATCCATGTTCTCATTCTATTTACATCAAATTCTGACTCTACCATCTGAATGTCTCAACAGAAATTGAGACTCATCAGACCAGGCAACATTTTTCCAGTCTTCAATTCTCCAATTTTGGTGAGCTTGTGCACATTGTAGCCTCTTTTTCCCATTTGTAGTGGAGTTGAGTGATACCCGGTGGGGTCTTCTACTGTTGTAGCCCATAGGCCTCAAGGTTGTGCATGTTGTGGCTTCACAAATGCTTTTCTGCATACCTCGGTTGTAACGAGTGGTTATTTCAGTCAAAGTTGCTCTTCTATCAGCTTGAATCAGTCTGCCCATTCTCCTCTAGCATCAACAAGGCATTTTCACCCACAGGACTGCAGCATACTGGATGTTTACCATTCTTTGTAAACCCTAGAAATGGTTGTGTGTGAAAATCCCAGTAACTGAGCAGATTGTAAAATACTCAGAGCCACCCATCTGGCACCAATACCCATTCCACGCTCAAAACTGCTTAAATAACCTTTCTTTCCCATTCTCACATTCAGTTTGGAGTTCAGGAGATTGTCTTGACCAGAACCACACCCCTAAATGCATTGAACTGCCATGTGATTGGTTGATTAGATAATTGCATTAATGAGAAATTGAACAGGTTTTTCCTATATCCTTTATGCGATTATATGTTCACATTTACAGCTACTCACAGCAGTAAATACATTTCCTAATGACATGACTGGGCTGATCAACAGTCCAGTATGAGAGAATCTGAAAGAGTTATAGCTGGCTTGGGTGTTTTGGTTTACATTACTTGTTTCGGTTTACATTACTTGTTTCCAGTAGTATAATGCCAGCGGGAATTTGAGCAGCATTTTGGTCAAACCTGGGTGCCGTCAGTGTGCATATACTCATGGAAACATTTAAGTGTTCAAAATTTAAGACAAACTTTGTAATCCACCAGACCCACTTTAAAAATCACCATGACCTAAATACGAAAAACTGCGGGCGATATTAATAACTAAAAGCAGATTCCCTTACGAACTTACTCGATCCTAATGATCAGAGTGGTCTGTTTATATTTAGTGAACATATCTGCTATGTATTTTGGTCCTAGGCCATTGAATGATTTACAAACGAGTAAAAGTACTTTAAAATCAATCCTAAATGTAACTGCAAGCCAGTGTAAGGACCTGAGGACTGATGTGATCTGCTCAGATTTTCTGTTTCTACAGAATTCTGGCAGCAGTGTTCTGGATGAGCTGCAGCTCTCTAATGGTCTTCTCGGGAAGGTCGGTGAGGAGCCCATTACAATAGTCCACCCTGCTGATGATAAAGGCATGAACAAGTTTCTCCAAGTCTTGACTGGAAACAAAAGATCTAATTCTTGCAATGTTTTTTATATGATGCTAAATCAGTATGCTGATTTAATTACTGCTTTGACATGACAACTGAAACGAAGGTCTGTCTCCAGAATCACACCAAAATTCCTGATTTGATTTTTAGTTGTTAGACCCCTAGAGTCAAGGTATGCATTCACCTTGACAATGTAGTAAATTAAAGCTCAAAAGGGAATTGTATATAAATAATTACAATTAATTATGATTCATTACAATTATTTATATGAGCTGTCGGTAGTAACTGTAGCAGAATTAAATTGCCATCAACTAATCTGTTCATCCAGCGAACCCTTAGCACAATTTCATATCAACTCTTAAGAAAGGATATTTCCGTGGCCACAGGAAATACATTCATACAGTATTAATGCATTAGAGCATGTGGCAAAATCGGAATCGTCAAGAGACAATGATTTGTAAGTCAGAATCAGTAACTCATGTAATTTGTGCACAAGATTTGTATTAAATAAACACTAATACAAGCTAGTCTAATAAACAAACAAACATACATGCATACATACAATCACTCTTACAGGAGAAAGGGCAAATGATATTTGATAGATGATACATCAGGTAAACCAGAGAATGAAGCTATGAAAAGAGTCAGTTAACCACCTCTGTAAAACCATCAGCGCCATTCATAACGACGTCTATAGCTATACTATACCTCTGTTTCGTTTAGTTAAATGTGTGATACTTGCATTTCCTTGGATTGGAATGAGCATCTGGATGCAAAGTCTTGATGGTTTTGTAGGTTCGGTGGTGTAGGAGTTGTGATCACGTTCTTCTGGTTTTTAAGTGTGATGAATTCCAAAGGTGTCCTGACTCAATGGTGATTGGGAATTTCTTCCCAGCGGAAAGTGAAAAGAGCTAAAAGAGACATCAGGCCTGGCACAGACTTAGGAGTTCAAGAGAGTTTTAGCTCACACACTCTGTTAAGAAGATTCTCTCCACATACTCTTTAGTCGCAAAAGTTATCTTGTCTTGCTGAGGTGCCTTGGTTGCCATGGAACCAGGGGGCTGGAGTCGTTTGCAGACATTCTGGCACCTAGTATGTTTAAGAGGGGTTTGTGATCATTTGTTAATTTAATGAAAAATTGTGTGTCTGATTGGTCCAAATGCTACAAGAACTTCATCTTTGTTTCCAAATGCAATGACTTATTTTTTTTCCTTGTTTAACAGAATAAAATCCTGGCACATCCAACTGTTAATTTCATCAATGCATTAGCAGAGGGAGTCAATGGGGCTGTAGTCATTTGGCGATAAGGCTAGGTAAATCTGGGAATCATCAGAATAGCTGTGATAGGCAATTTGGTTCTCATTATTTGACTTAGTGTGAGCATATACAGGCTAAACAAGAGTGGTGCAATAATTGAGCCTTGTGGGACTCTGCATGTCATGGATGGCTAGCTACATTGAAAATGCTTAAAATAAATGTCTAAAGCTGCATTTCCTTGTGAAATGAGAAATGTTTCTAAACCTGTAGTCCAGTCCAGCAAAGGAGAATAAAAATTTTTTTATGCCACATTAGTCAAAGCTTGCTTTTTGTGGCTTCTTATCACAGAATGAGCCAAAAAATATTACATTCTGTAAAAACGCTATGTTGATAAGCAATGGAAAAAATATGGATTATAAATATACTTATAATGGAAATGCCCGAGATGGCTTGTACTGTATAATGTTGATAAACTATATATTGTCGCAGTCGAGTGTTTATTGTCTTTATGTTTCATCATTCAAAACACGGAGGCTAGCTCTTCGCTCTTCAGTCACAGCGGTCAGGTAATCATTTTTTTAATTCTGATTAATTGTGGGTGGATGAGACAGACAATTAATGGTGCAAATATTAACTACATTCTCTAAAATATGAACAAAAATTTCTCTCACTGTTGTTTGATTAACATGAAAGGCAGGTAGGGCAAACACTGGACAGCTTCCAGGCGGCAAGGAAGTCGACCGGAAGTTGAAGTCGGCCACATGCCGCCATCTTGTAGCAGAACTTCACTTGCGTTAGCATCCCATTGACTCCCATTCATTTTGGCGTCATTTTGACATCGAATAACTTTACATCCGAGGCATTTAAAGACTCCGTTTGTACATTATTTATTTCTAAAGATACATGACAATGTATAAAGGGCTCCATTACCTTCTATGTTACATTATGGCCCCGTAGAAAACTTTGTTTTTTTTTTGGGTAAAAATAGGCTAAAGATTGCGTCATAAACACTCGACTCTCTGTCGCCCAGTAGAGAAATTACCGTACAGACAGGAGGAGAAGCTCGCAGGCAATTAACTTAATATGGCGTACTGGCATTACATTTTAAAATACTATACAAAATAATTAATCAGAATACTTACTCCTGCTCACTCACGCCAAAGAACTCCCCGCTCAAGCTCACCGTCTCTGCAAGATTAACGATGGCAGTTTTCACGCACAGCTACTAGAAGATTTACATCTCTCAGACAGGCTGCTGACGTCATCAAGCTTAGTTTCAGCCTGCGTGTCAGAAAAGGAAGTGCTAAAAATAGCTAAAAATGGCCTTTACTTGTCTCAATTGAGTTCCAATGGGGTCGCTGTGTCCATTTCTTTTACTGTCTATGACAGCTTCCCCTTTAAGATAGAAGTCTGGATCCAATACTGTTACACGTGCGCTTTCTATCGCAACCATTCCATTAAGACCTAAATGACTGCATTTATCAGGATACATGCAAAGCCAGCCATTTAGATGCATATAACTGTTTACTGAGGGGAAAAATTGCCCCTTGCCATATATTGATGCCTGTCCTGGTCAGAACGTGACAAGACAATAGCAAAAAAACGCATTACAAATGAGGCATTTGTTGCATCTAGTGGGGACATAATTACGGATTACAATGACTTACGCACAACGTAAACATAAAACCATGTCTGCATTTTTGATCTGAGAAATGACCTTCACTACACTATTTAAAACTCGCTTTTGGATTATCATTGGCAAATCCTTTACATATGTAAACGTACTTACAGAATGTGAGTCAGAACAGCCGGCACTTTAGTCTTCTCTCCAAGGATCAGGAAACAGTCCTCCATAAAACTTGCTGCACACATCTGAATATTTGGGTTAAAATGTTCTGGAACAGTGTTGTAAATAGAACTTAACCATTGATTTCTAGTTGTGTCCTCTTTTGGAAGGCCCAACATTTTCACTTCCACAACGAAACAGCGTCTCAACGACATGGCGTCGGCGGCAACAGTGAGAATCAAAGGTTACACTTTCTTTCTTTGCTTGAACATTTGGGTGGCATTATGCAAATCTTCTCACATTGTGACAGACACGTGTAGGCATTTTTAAATGAGGTGTTTTAGGAGGGTGTGGACGAGTATTAACTTGTATTAATATCTTTTTGGGTTTGAGACTTTAGTATTGGACAATGTATTGCCGTAAACAATGTATTTTGCGTCACCACGAAATAAACCATAATGTGTTTATTTAGCATAGCCTGAAATAAGTTCAAAGAAATGGCTACCAATATTTGCATGCATAAAACCATAACTTTGATGCATGAAAAATAAATTCAGGCCTTTAGAAGGGATAATACAAAATGTGATCTTTATTTATAAAAAAGTGGAACTAGCTAGACAAAATGTTACTGATGTTTAAGATCATAATGTTTTGCATCACCACTTATAAAAAACACAAAATACAACTTTTAGGAAAAAAAAAAAAATCATGTGTTATTTTTTATAACTAATCTACACTTAGTTATAAAAAAATAAAAGTATAGCTTAAAGTAATACTTCCCTAACTGCAGAAATGTGTTCTTGAATCAACTTTTAGCAAAGTCTTCAAATGACATGAGTAGCAAGCTTAATAAATTCTGCTTTGCTCTAAATTTATCAGTTCATTTATTTAATAGTACAGCTTCAAACATTCTGGTCATTATAAAGGTTATTATATGCCCCCCGTTGGTTTGTGAATGCATACTGTGTCAACACCTACTTTGAATAAGAATTTGAATTTCCTATCCAAAAATTGGAAAACGCAAATTAGAATTTTGGGGGGAAACTTTTATATACAACAAATGCAACAAACATGACACAACAGTATTAATTTTGTACATCAAAGGAGCCAAAAGTTACACATGTACAATACTCAAAAATCTTCATTTTAGACACTCTCCTCTAATTTCCAAGTTATTAGAAAGGCTTTTCTCCAGGCATTCCATTCAGAATTGTGATCTTAATACCATATTATTCAATGATCTACTTGAGAATTATGTGCATCCAACTGTTGCAACTATGTGGGGAGGGCCATTTTCCAGTTTGCATGAAGGCATAAATGCCTTTGGGGTAAATAGCCGCTTTTCAAATGTTGGGCCAATGCGGGCAGTGAGTTGAACAGAGCCTCGGACCCTTGTAGCACCCGATGCCAAAATAGCACTGCGTTTCCACTGTCGGGCCAGAAGCTCCGCTGTTCTTCACCAAAACCTGCACTTTACACGCCTCTCAGAAACAACGTCACGCAATGCCATCATTTCACCGACAAAGAGAAGTTATCAGAAAACTAATAAGAAATAAGTCACAGGAACTAAATGTTTAAATCCAAAAGCATCAATGTTTTCCTATAATAAGGTGATGCATCATAATTAATCATTTCTGTGAATAATTTTCAATCCTGATTAAAGTGTTATGAAGATAGCCTGCTTATTTAGTAGAGTCAGTTTCTTTGTAGTCTCCGTAGCCTATACACATCACATTTAGAAAGAATAATCATTTCTATATTTTTATAAAAGCTCTCAAACCAAAAACATTATTATATTTTTATGACATAGGCTACGCAGAGCTTGACTCTCGAGATGAGACTTATGACAGAAGAAAAAGGTTACTAAATAATTGATTGTGACAAAGAATAAGAAGCTGACAGTCACATTTTTACTAGGGTAACGTTAATGCCTAGCGTCTTTTAATATTTCTGTCTGGTATGTTGATTATAATCCACATCGAATCAAGTTATTTCAAACCCTCACTGCTGACTGAAAGTGAGTTTTTAGCTCAACTTATTTTAAAAAGTTTTTAATACTGGTGTTATAGCTGTTAGCTTTATGAAATGATCTGTGGCGCTAACGCTCTCCAGACACGGAGAAACTCCGCCTTTGTTCATAACTACTCCTCCAGCCCAAGCTGGCTTGCTCTGGCCCAAGGTTATCATCGGGTCAAAAAACCCTGGCCGTTGGCCCTGAGGAAGCACCAATGAGGCACAATCAAGCCCCTGAAGTGACTGGCCCAGGCACGCACTAGTATGCCCACTTTTGGCCCGACAGTGGAAACATACCTAATGACGC
The DNA here is from genome assembly GCF_003368295.1 of Carassius auratus. Lineage (NCBI taxonomy): Eukaryota > Metazoa > Chordata > Actinopteri > Cypriniformes > Cyprinidae > Carassius > Carassius auratus. The sequence continues at coordinate 163,275 of NW_020528247.1, read as the reverse complement.
TCTGACGCTCTTGTCAGCCAATTTATTTTAAAAAGTATGACATTAATCACTCTTTTTGCAGCTATAACAAAACTCCACTCTTCTGAAATGGAACAATGTTACAGGTACTTGCTTCAGACACAGGAGCATCAAGAAAGTCAGGCAATGACATCAAGCAAATAAATTCTTGCTCACAGTATGCTTTCCCAATCCATCCCAATATATTCCCAGTAGTGGATTTGTGCATGTCATTCACTTTCTTCAACACAAGAAACAGTAGACCATTTCTTTGTGCACAGGTTCATTGCCCTGCTGGAATAGAAAAAGGGTCCTTGCTGTTGAAACAAAATTGAAAGCACAGTTTTTCCATTTTATAGTTGAGAATTTATATTTGTCTTCACAGAAACTGCTGGAATAGCCAAACCTGTTAATTAGATAAGGGTGTCCATATACTTTAGGTCATTTTGTGGATCTCTAGGTCTGAAAACAGTGTATTAGTTTACTATTTCCTACAACATGCCATTATCATCATTTTTATTAGGCTTTTCAGCATCTCCTTGCTGACTTTCGGAATCAACTATATTAGTCTCAGAAGGTTTTGTGCCATCATTTTCAGACTCTACTTTATGATGATATTCAAGATGGCGATCTAAAGCAGAGCGGAATGTGAAGCGGCTTGGACAGAGGGGGCAATGGAGCAAAACCTTGCATGGATTTCTCTTGTGGTAATAAGTGTGTCGCCGATAAACACTAAGTAGCCCAAAGACTCTACAACATTCTTTGCATTTGTATTCCATCCTTTGTTTGTAAGTTCCTTTAGAAGGAGACCCAAGTAACAGATCATTTGTCTTGGATGTGGGCTGATTTTCTTCTTCAAGTTCTTCTTGTTCACCATGACTTTTTGTTTGTGTTAATGCTTTCGCAGGTCCCTGATCCCGGTTTTTAACCTCATGTTCGGTCTTTGACTCCCCAGGAACCCTAGGTTGAATCGCTGAACTGTGGTACATGGCAACATGCTTTGTGACATCACATCTTTGTGGAAAGCGTTTTCCACAATGAACACAGGCATGCAAAGTTCCCTTATGGTAACGCATATGACGAGAAAGACTGCTTGAGTGTAAAAACGCAAGATTGCAGAGTTTGCAGGAAAATATATCACCATTAAAATTGACTCTGTTCACTCCTCTAGGTCTTCCTCTTATGCTTGACCTTAGTGGATCAACTCTCTGCTCTTGCATTTGTCGCATTACACCATGGCACTGCCGTTTCATCTTAGCCGGTAAACCCGAAGAGTCCTTTACTTCATCCTCATCTGGATGCTGTTTTTTATGATGATCTCTTAAATCTGAAATATGGTTGAAATGTTCCCCACACAGGCCACAACGACATGGCTCATTAATTGAATTACTTCCATTTTTCTCACTTTCTTCTTCCCCAAGCATTTCCTGTTTTTGTGTTACATCACTGGATGGCCTGCTGATGCGAGTATGACTGTTCAGGTGGCTTTGCAAGTCAGACAACCAAAAGAAGTGTGAGCCACAAATTTTGCAAAGATAAGACCTGTCCATATTATGTCCCTGATTTACCTCAGATCTACTCAAGGTCTTGGAACCATCAGATGCATGCCACTGTTTTTGATGTGAAAGTAAGGTCTCTTGTCTTAAGAACCGCTTTCCACAGTGACCACAACTATAAAAGCGTTCATGAGCATGGGTTTGAAGGTGGCTCTGCAGACTCTCCCCGTCATTAAACACCTTGCAGCACAGAGTGCATTTGAACCCCTGCTCAAGGGCACGGTACTGCTGATGCTGTTGTAAGCTCTGTGGAGTTTTGAACACTTGTTCACATCTTTCACACGTAAACTGAGTATACTCCTTCTTGGGCATCTTAGATGAAGTGGAAGCTTCTTGATTAGGAGGTTGGGACCATAATGACTTGGTTGATGGTTTTCCAAACAAGAAAGTAAAGTTGGACAACACAGATCGATCCACCACAGTGAGCATTCCGTTTTCATGGAGAGCAACCTCAATGGATGTGTTGATACAATTTCCATTACTAATGCTTAAACCATCAGAAGAAAATATCTCAGTAAGGCCATGAATGGCCATGTGTTCGACTAGTTTTGGGTACTGACTAAACCCTTCACCACACTCTGTGCAGATGAAGGCATCTCCTCCAGTTAACTCTAGCACAGAGTCCATTGAATAAGCCATCATGACAAAGTCAAATGTAGCCTCTTTTGAGTTGAAGTTCAATCGTTTAGGAAACAGGGAACATGTGAGATATATCTCTCATTATGTGAGATGTTTAAAAAAAGATATCAAAATATGATAACTTTGACTACTGGAAATAAAGTCCAATCTCACTTCAGCAGCTATAAAACAAGGGAAAATCTGTACATTTAATAAAAAGCCACACCTGCTCACAACATTTCTAAAATAGCAACTCTAACAAGTTCAATAAAATAGAAAATTCCAAAAATAATAAAAATATTTTCTTAAAAGTCTTTCATTGTCAATTCAATCATCAATTCCCCAAATCTGTAGAAAAATGTGACATTTGAGCATAATACAATGATGTAAACGTCGTTACATATGGCCTGCCTTGTTTCAGGTGCTGGCCCACAATTCAGATATTGCCATCTGTAAAATGAAAAAAAAGGAAAGAAAGGAGAGGAAAAGTAAGACACGCATACATTTTGTTGCAAGTGATGTGTCTTTGCATAATTAAAATGTTTAGATTTTTCAAAATTCATAATACGTACAGTTAAATAATCAACATAGGCTTATGATATTTCTGGGAAATTCAGCCCAGGGCAGTTATTAGAGCAACATCTACACTACCTAAAGGAGCCCAATGTACTTCCATCACACTTTCACTCTCTTTGAATGGACACATACCCATACAATAAATCAGTTTTGGCAAGTATTATGGTAAACACAGTCGATTATGTCTTAAAGGTGTGGTTGACACTTTTTTATATGTTTGATTTTGTTTACCAGAGGAGTAAACACAGTTTCAATGGAGGGACTGAGAGCCCTCGGACTAAATCTAAAATATCTTAAGCTATGTTCCCAGGTTAAACGGAGGTCTCACGGGTTTGGAACGACATGAGGGTGAGTTATTTAGGGATGCACAGATCATGATTTTTCATGGCCGATTCAGATACCGATTTTTTACAAGCAAACTGGCCGATTCCGATACCAATTTCCGATTTTTTAAAAATATATTTTAAGCAACAAACAAGAAAGAAGGAAAGTGTGCATAAACAAGATATTTGGTATTTAATACGCCAAACTTGCTTTTGTCTATTGAAAACAATAACTGTAACCATCTGAAATTAACAGCAGTGTCTGCACAGTAAGTAGACTACATTTAATACAAACATAGATGGTATGGACATCAGCATTTAGCTTTTGTTTTTGAATTGGGTTGAAACTATATTGAACTGGCCTTAATTAAAAGATTAACTGTAACCATGTGAAATTAAAGCCAACAACTGAATAGTTCTATAATCCAAACAACACAATCAACACACATTCAGTAACATGTTTCTTAATCAGCATTCAGTATTTTAGTTTTAAAATTTGGTTTAAAAAAAAAAAAAAAAGGTCTTTACCAGTGAGACTAAATAAAAGTATGCAATATAAATACATTTTCCAAAATGTTAAAATCAAATAATGTTTGTGGGAATAAAACAAAGATGCAAAGCGTTTCATTCATCCAATAAAAATAAAAAAATAATTAGGGTAATGAATTCACATCTATAGTTTTACTTGAGCCAATGAAAATGACTAATGACTTATTTTCTCAACTAAAAAAATATAGATGTGAATCATTACCCTAAAATGTTTTAATTGGATGAATGAAACAGTTTTTCTCAGTGATTTTTAAATTAAATAAAGTCTATGTAATTTTAAGGTAAAATAAAAATAATCATCCTAATGGAGAACTGACGTTTATTTCTGGCTTTTCAAACGTGTATGCAAGTTCTAATAAAAAAAAAATAAAAACATTTCAGTTTTGTCACAGTTTAGTCCATTTCGTTTATCATCCAACACGTGAGAAGTTGAGCTGAACTTCTCTTCACAGTCCCCGCGTGTTCAGGGCGCGGACCGGTACAGTAGACGCTCGCACAGCTTCAGTGCGCAGGAAAGGCTCTTATTTGTGCGCCAGTGAACCAACGGCTGATCGCTTCCTGCTATCTGTGCCTCAGACATGTAGCGCTGCACTTCCAGTACTGATCGGCTGCCTGTGTCCTGCGATTTCGAAATACTTCCACACAAATGACATAGGGAACGATTACAATGTAGTCTGTGCACGCGAGCGCACTTCCGGAAAAAGACCAAAAACCGGCCGATTGCCGATCGCGTATTTTAAGCAAAAACCGGCCGGTTCCAATTTATGGCCGGTCAACCGGTGCATCCCTAGAGTTATTAATGACATAATTTTGATTATTGGGTGAACTAACCCTTTAAAGTAAGCTTTTAGTAATACCTGTAAATGAAAAGCTTTTTTTTTTTTTTTTTTTGCTGATCCGAACAAATATCTGATCTGTAACTCAAAATTTGTAATATGGTCCGAACCGTGAGTTTTTTGATCCATTGCACCACTAGGTATATATATATAGATTGTCAAAATTGTTGTCTGATGTAGTTTGGCTGGTCCTGTGACTTATAGTCAGGTGCGACTTATTTATCAAAATTAAGTTGAGATGAACCAAGATACATGAACCAAGATAAAACATTACCGTCTACATCCGCAAGAGGGCGCTCTATGCTGCTCAGTGCTCCTGCAGCCTACCACTGAAAATTCAGTGATTCAGAGATACAGTGAAGTGGAATAAGATCGCGGGAGCTTGGTGAACTTGCTTAAAGTTATTGGGAACTGTTGGACTCGCTGGCTTGCTAGGTTAATTTTAGCCTATTCAGCCTCCCGGGTATTTTCTTTATGCTATTGTGTAGCTAACTGTTAATGTGTTATGTTAAAATACCGGACACCTATTCAGCCTGTTGTTCTGTGTTCTACTGTGTACTAGAGCTGTGCAAAAAATCGAATGCGATCTTCATGTGCATTTCCTCAGTAAAGTGATTAGTAGTATATCTCCAGCACATGCGAAAAAACAAAACAAAACCTGCCCAATTGCTTCTACTAGTCCAATCGTGTAACCTTCCGGGCAATAAAAATCCACGTTTTTGGCAGGGTTGGCTTGGTTAAATTAGCATTTTAGGGGCTCAATATCACGTTATTGGGATCGCTTCGACCCGTGGACATGAAAAACAACTGCGGGCTTATATATATATATATATATTTTTTTTTTTTTATATCAACAACTAGTAAAGATCAGCCACCGTCATAGCCCTAGCTTTAATCAGAATAAAACTGTATATTAAAAGCTAATAGTAGGGCTGTCGCGATAACCGCAATATTGTAATACCGCGGAGGACTCATCTGATTTTTTTTATAGATAGTATACTTTATTAGAATTATTTTTCACTGTCTTAGTACATTAAGCCATGTTAAGCGTTTTTCACAGTAAGCGTTTTAAAGTGTCCCCTGTCATCCAGCGCAGCTGCCCCCTCAAGCATCAGGTCGCGAAGCAACATCAAAAAGAACAGCTGAGACAGGTACCGGCCGACAGTTAGGAAGAGTAGCTGAAGCCTTTGCGAAATCTGTAAAATACAGCCGTGAAAGTAACAGGCATACCTGCTGAAGTCACGGATAACCTCCGCCTCAGTGCCCATACCCAAGAGAGCGTGAGCAGATAACGAGCTCACACACGCTATCTGCATGAGGAGTGCATCGACTGCAGCGCGAATCCACTGTCCTGGTGGGTGTATGTGTAATACATGTTATAACTCTTTGATTTCTTAAAAAAAAATGTATTGGAAAACGCATGTTCTTGTTGCTGTTTGGCATTTAACAATAAACAAAAATGTTTTAAAACGTGTCTCTCTGTCAGTTAAAAAAGATAGAGCTTTGTATGCAGCAAAATCAGGATAAATTAGGTATGTAAAAATAAAAAATAAAAAAAATACACGGCGGTAATATGGCATATTGCGCTATTGAGCCACCCATAATAACCGCAGGGGAAATTTCTTAACCGCGACAGCCCTAGCTAATAGAAGCAGTTACTTCATTATAAAAGGAAATAAATCAAGGCATTTGTCAGTGAAGGGACAGATCAGTGTGGAATAAAGGTCAATTATGTGAAAAATTTAGTTTTTTTTAAAAACGAGGCATGAACATGTTAGACTGCACCCCATGAACACAATCAAGCCTAGAAAAAAAAAAAAAAAAACAGTAAACCACCACTTTAAAGGTGCTGTGTGTATGATTGACACTGAGTGGCTGAACTAGGTATTGCAGTCCAAATTCAAAATATCAGAGAGGGTTTTTTTCACCCAGCCCCTCCTACTCAGACTTGATGCACACGCAGGTTAACAGATTTATGACAAACAGTAACAAGTGCACTTGCCAACTGGCAACCCTGGATTCTGAAATACCATTGGGTAAACTGGCAATGGGCAGGTTTCACAAACCATCCCCTGCTGATTTTGTAAATTTGCCCACTTACAAAGAAATAGTCTGTAATTTTATGGTAGGTTTATTATAACGTATAGAGACAAAACAACAACAACAACAAAAAATCCAGAACCCCCCCCCCCCCCCCACATTATATAAAGGTTAGAAATCGATTTGCATTTCAGTGAATGAAATAAGTATTTGATCTCCAAGCAAAACATGATTTAGTACTCTGTGCAGAAACCTTTGTTGGCAAGCACACAGTCAAAATGTTTCTTTTAGTTGGTCACTAGTTTGCATGCATCTCAGGATGGATTTTGATCCACTCCCCTTTATAGATCCTCCCTAAATCCTTAAGGTTTCTTGGTTGTTGTTTGGCATTATATACATTTTGTATAGTTTGAACACAAAAAAAAGTTACGGACCGCATCTCTGATTGATTTTTTCTCTTACCGCTCCCGGTAAGAAACAACCAATCAGAGCTGCGGTCCATAACTTTTCTTTGTGTTCAAGATTTACAAAATGTATATAATAAGCGAGTAAACCATGAATCCATTTTCCAAACCGTGTTTTTAGCCTGTCCTGAATCACTAGGGTACACCTATAATAAGTATTTATATTCTGACTATTTTAGATTGCTTCAGGGGTACCGCGGCGGAGTAACCCAGTACCTTTGTGATTCTTCATAGACATAAACAGAGAGACAAGCACATCAACACGTTTCATCGGGAGATCGTTGGCAGCACTGCATAGGATTTGTTCGAGAATGTCTCCAAATAACTGCGTTTTTGAATGTGAGGGAAAGTTTTCCATGTTCAGCTTTCCAAAGAACACAGCGTTACACGAACAGTGGATGCAGTTTGTTTTTCCAGGGCACCGACAGAGTGTTTCAAGTGCCTTTGTGTGTTCTGGTCATTTGAGTGACAAATGTTTTATAAACAAGGCGCATGTCGAAGCTGGATTTGCACATCATTTGCTATTAAAACATGGAGCAATCGCAGTGAAAAGCCCCCATTCATGTAAGTACAACTGCATCAGATTTCTGTATTTGTTTGGAAATCAGCACATAAGTGAATATATGTTAATGTAAACAACAGTTATTTTAGCTCCGCCCACCGCACGCCTCCATTTCTTTTATAAATATGACAAAACTAAAGACTTTTTGGAGATATGAAGGATGCAGTACTACTCTATAGGTACTCAGGATTAAAATGAGATTAGGTGAAACTTACAATTTAATTAATGCCGTCATGTAACAAATCTGTTCATATAAAACATTTAATTTGAAATATGAATTACTAATTACTACATTTAAATAAAAATTTAAAGCTTGTACAAATATTAGAAGTCATTAATATAAATAATTGACAATCATGTAAAAATATTTACATTTCCACATTTTCATTTATCTATTATAACATTTATGTGTTTTTTTTAATTATATGATGTCATTACGTGGCTGTCTTGCCACCAGCCAATCGCTGCACTGCTGATCGTGGTTTTGAGTATCGATACATAGCCCCTTTTAAACCAAACCATGAACGCGCAATTATCTCATAACTCAATCTAATCAACAATAGATGCGTTCAAAGAACTGAATTAGGATCATCTCGGATATATTAAGCAACGTATGAAGAACGGACCCCAGCTTGTATATTAGGTTATTTTGGCTGCTTTAAAGGGTTTAAGGGTTAAGTCATTAATGACAATATTAAAATTTTAGTGTGGAGTATCCCTTTAAGAGCTGCCACTGCCAGTGCTGAACATGATGCGGATCAGATAACTCTTTACCTTTTCAGGCTGACTTTAGGTCTTAAAGTCTCTTCTAATGAGCTGACAAGTTGAATTGGGCGTGTTGGATGAAGGAGATAGTGCTGTTCTCCAGGACAGTTTTAAAAACCACAGCATTTCAGAAACATGTTCTTCAATGTGATTCGCCCCCTGCAATGGTTCTGTTAAAATATTTTTAACGCGTAAACCTGAAGAAAAAAATTATCACCTGCGCTAACACACTACTTTTGACAGCACCTACTACATATGATACAATCAATCTATTTAGACATCAAGGAGAGGAAAGCAAGTCTGTAATGAAAGTTGTAGTGTTAATTACTCAACTTTTACAGTTTGATTCATGTAACAGTTAGTTATAATACTATGCATAAATAAGAGATTCATTTTGAATATAAATGAATTTATTTGCGTTTGTTCACAAATTAATATTTTTATTTTGTTTAGGCTACTTCTTTATGTTTCTGACTTGAATGTGTGATGAATGTGGCATGAGTTCCTCAGGTGCAATGGAAAATACCTTTTTTTGTACATAAAAAAAATTTGTATTATAAAATACCTAACAAGTGTACAAAATAGGAAAGGAAGTTTTACTCACCACAAACCTGATGTTTTAATTGTGATTACTCCCCCTTTACCACAGCCAGGGCAAACAACAGAAATCACCCAGTATTTCTAAAGGGTGACAAAGATAAGAAATGTTGAAATAAACATGTAACAATACTAAACAAGGGTCTGGTACATTTTCTTACTGTTTTAACAATTTAAAAAAAGTTAAAAGAAATGTATGCACAGAAAAAAAACACAACATAGTAACACAGTATTACTCTCATAAAGGGCTAAAATCAATTATGGTTACACAATACACAGCAATTGTGAAACAATAGTATCATTATATTAACCAGCAGACTCTTATTCAAAGTAGCTTACAAAACGTGGAACTTCGTACGTTTTTATCTTAAGAGCTATAAGCTCAATTGAGTATCGAGTAGCAAAAAGTAATGCTGAGGTATTTTAGGTTCCTGGCATTTAAAGGGTTAAGGCACCGTAGGATCTTTACGAGTCCAGCAACCAAATCAGGCTGCTCATCGAGGCAATGAATGGTGTCCTTAAAAACAATATGAACCACACATACATTAAATCTAAATAGGCGGTTAATGTACACATCTATAACAACGGGAAGATTATGGGAAAATGTACAGCTCAAGGCAAATAAAAGGCAACACCATTAACGTACATTGTTAACCCCACATTACAAGCCTAAACAACACGCTAACGTTAGCGAAGTTGACTTACTTGTAGATTACACACTTGTTACGCTACGTAAGTAAAACCCAACTGGTTTTGTGTAATGGATATATTAAAAAAAACATGAATTCATAACACAGTATGTACAAACAGTCACATGCATCCGCGAATTACCTCGTTGATAAATGACACTTCTGAAGAGGCTCAAACGCGGGTAGCAACTTTCCGTCTCCTTTCTGTTTAATATCTTGCGAGTTCAACGTTTATCGTATATTGTTTTGATCAGTCAACTGAACTAGTTGTAGTTTTTCTCAAACAACAATAAATCCTCGAGGAATGGAAATGGGAAATAAAATCGAAAGCTTCGTGTTGGCATTCTTCTTCGTGTGAGATGTGTTTTGCTGCATTAACGCCACCCACAGGACTGGAGCGGAGATGCCAGTTTACAGGATCACCTAAAGGGGTGGAAAATCTACAATATAAATCATTGTTTTGAATTAATTTGATATTTGGTGTATGCATGTACTACTTTAGTCATGTTATCTAAATCTGTTGCTTTGAGATAATTTGCACTGTTTTATGTACTGTATACATTTGTCTGTGCGGGAACATTGTAAGATGATATTGAAATTTAACGATATTAATCCCACAGTTGATTTATCTTGCATGTGCTGTGTCATGTAGGAGGGTAGCTGTCATGATATAATTTTAGGAAGAATTAAATATGATATATTATGGGAAGCTGTTTTACCTAATAATCTGACATCCAACACTTCCTTTATGAAAATTAACTTTGGTTTTTACTACAAATAAATCCATGGATGTTGTAGTAAAAAATGGTTTTGTTACACTAACCACAGTTTAACCATGGTTATGCAAATAATAATCAGTGCACCACTGCCAAGTACACTTAATAAACTACTATAATAAAACCATTAATTTTCATAAGGCTTCATATAAAATTATTTGCAAAACAGCTGGAAGAAAATAATTTGTATAATAATGCAGATTTACGACTTAACATTTTTTGAGATTACATGAAATATTTAATTGATTTTAAATACATCAGAACCATTTGAAATGAGCTAGTTAAGACATTTACACAGATTCTTTTTCACTGTAAAAACAAACAAGCTAATTTAACTTAGAATAATCTGTAACCTGGCTGCCTTAAAAAGTTGTTAAAGGGTTAGTTCACCCAATAATCAAAATTATTTAATTAATGACTCACCCTCATGTCGTTCCAAACCAGTGAGACCTCCGTTTATTTTCTGAACACAAGATATTTTAGATTTAGTTCGAGAGCTCTCAGTCCCTCCATTTAAACTCTGTGTACGGTATAGTGTCCATGTCCAGAAAGGTAAGAAAAACATCATCAAAGTAGTCCATGTGACATGAGAGGGTCAGTTAGAATGTTTCGAAGCATCAAAAATACATTTATAAGTTCTGCAAACTACATAAAAAAGTTGGCTAAACTACTGTAAGCGTCTTATTAAATTAATTTATCTTTTCAAGGCAGCCATGTTACTTTTAAAAAAATAGTTAATGTTACTTGTAACCAGGGCCTAAAACTTAATTTTTGCCACACCTGCCAATGGCCAGTGACATGATAAAATTTACCGGCCATGAAACTTTTTTATTTTTTTATTTTGCAAAAACAGGCAGTTATTACTATGAATTGACAATGTTTTTAATTTGTCCTGCTGGTGCATTTCCCCTCAGTTTTACCTATGAATTATAGCCATTTAACATTATATTATAATTGAAAGCAATTATTTATCACATTTAATAGGCTCTGAAATATATAACAGCTTTAAATTTAAGTGATTTTAAAACAATCTTCACATAAACTATATTATATATGCATAAACTATACAGAGTAATTTTTATTCAAGCTAGAAAAGTTAATCAGCGACTATAGAACAGTCCAAGGATTTCTCTTTTACTTTTGTTCTTTGATTTACATCAGTGACAGACTTCAGCAGGTTTCACTTTAAAACCAGAGATGTCTCGTTAAAACCTGATGCACGTGACTCGGGTCTGAAACATATCCGATTTTCTCCCAACTCTTTACGATCATTTTAGAATTTAGAATTAATTTATGGCCGCGTTTACAAGGTAACGGTAACAAGGTATGTTGGTATACCAAAGTTGGTCAGTCCAACATGCAAACCTAAATAGTGAACTGTTCTCACGTTATGTACCGTGCAATGAAAGTCAAAAACAAGGTGGTATATGAGAGTACCCCTCCATATTATTCTGGTTAAATGTAAATTAATGTAATCTTACTCTTCAGTATGAATGGTGTTGATCAGGGATGTTGTCATTGCGATCGTGACGACTATAACATAATTTTCCCGGTTGCATATCGATCTGTATTTTTAAATATTTATTTTAATGTAGTTTATATATCAATCCATGGCATATTTAAGTCCCACTTAAAGGTCCATCTGTGTCCTACATTTATCAGAAACACATTGGAAGAAGGTTTTCAATGACTGCTGTCACTGTAAGACAGTGAACAACTGTAACTAAGGGGGTTGGGCCTTACCAATTATAAGAATTGAATCAATATAGAGTACTATTGTACATTACTTCAACTGTAGTAATATATTCTGTTAAAATATTTAATAAAAACAAGCAATTAAGAGGCAAAATAAAACAAAGTCATAAGTTACATGAGCATGGCTATCAGGTCAACAGCAACAAGTAATTTCCAGAATGAGGGGGACAATACTCTAGTTTTGTCAACTTACTAGTTCAGACAGTGCCCATTTAAAATATTGAGCTGAATAAACAAATTCAGAACCTGCAAGTTGCGTCAATTTAAGAGTTAAACTGAAAAAACCCTGGTAGGTTGATTACTGTCATCTGCTGGACATGTAGTTACAGTACACACACAGCTTTTAGTAATGAGATAATGTCCTAACTTCATCAAAGCAACAGTATCAGGATACAGGATATTGAGGGTCTGTTTAGCTGGTATTGCCAATGCAGTAATGATTGTGTTATGTTGTAATTCCAGTCATCACGGAGTCATAGCAGTACTCCTTAAGGTCACCTGTGTTATTGGCCAAATGTCCCTGCCCAGTTCTCTGTGCTTGTATAGTTCAGCAAAATAAGCCTTACAATTTAATCCTAAGGGACAATTTAGTTTTGGGCATACAAAAATATTAAATCAATGGGCTACAGGTGGAGACAATAAAAACATTATGGTACACTATAAACAGACTCAGAAAATAACCTATGATTTTTTTTTTTTATCATAAACAATATGACATTTTATTCAGTTGCTGGATTAATGGATTACATTACTATGTTTTTACACTGCAAACGAGTGTTGTAGATGGAGCAAATCTCATTGGTTCTCACAATCTCAAGGCTGGCCTTTCTTTCTTTGTTCATCCATATAGCATCAGAATCTGTTACCCATTTCAAAAACAGAAATTGAAAGGACTACCATCTTTCATGAATCTCTTAAGAGGGGGTTAATATTAAAAATAAAACTAACTTACATTTATCATGTTATCATGTACTGTTAAGTATGATTAAATATACTTTGACTTACTGAAACAGCAATTTCTAATTTTCTTTAACAAAAAGCAGTTTTGCATTTAGCATTCTTGCATTTTTTTTACTACACTTTACATATATTACACAACTAGATTTAAAACTCTAGATTTTTTTTAGGTTTTAAAAAAAAATACATATAAGATTTAAATTTCTGTAAAGTGTATTAAAAGGCTTCTTTTGGTTTTAACTTTTGTACAACACAGCCTTGTAAGAGATCCATAGGTTCTTTGAATAATTCAGTGAACTGTCCTCTTTAGACACTTAGTATAATTTAGTTGAATAGAAGCAACATGCATTAAACCAATTACATCAAATAACTAAAATGATTCATGTAATTTTATTTGAAAAATAATATGTAAAAAAAAAAGTATTGTATTAGTGTTCAGTTTTTGATTACACCTTAATTGAGACAATGAGACCAAAGTAAGAGCTTAATAAGTTTATTTAGCTTCAGTTTTTTGCTTAAAATTTCATCAACAAAGTTAAGACTATTTTATATAAAATAAAATCTACTTTATAAAAATTTATATGCAGACAGTAGTTATACAGTAAAGACATAATAATAAAAGTTACTTGCATCACATGCACAATGCATGCAATAAAAAACAAAAATGCAATAAAAAATCATTCTCATATATGCTTACAATAGCAAGTTTTATTTGTCAAATACTTTATGGGTATATCAATAAATCTCTCTCTCTTACAAACACACACATATATATATATAAATTCTGCATTACATAAGAATTTCCCATAGAGAATGGCAGTAAAGCTTCAAACAAACTAAAATTATTTTGTTCCAGTTCTTCAGGTTAATGTGTCTCACTTTTATTTATGTTGGCATTAAAATCCAAATGAGTCACTCTGTAAAGTCCTTCTTTAGAAAAAGTGCTTCATTTATGTTATACTTCTGCATCAGAAAAAGACTTGCTCCCTTTCTCTTTGTTTTGAATAGTGAGGATTGAATTTGTGCAGGTATTTGTACGTGAAGCTTCCTCTGTGAAAGCAGTTTCCAAAACCTTCAGGATTGACTTGCGCACCTTGACTTTAAAGTCTTGTGCCATGAAAACATACAACAATGGGTTCAGGCAGCTGTTTAGGAAAGCCAAACTGGTCGCAATGGGAATTCCAACAGTGGTGACATATTGCAGTGTGGAGCTGTATTCCATTTCCGTGTGGTTTACCATCTCAATGAGCACCAGGATATGGAAAGGAGCCCAACAGATGAAGAAGGCGGTGACCACAGCAGCAATGATCTTTAAGGTGCGTCCAGTTCGGCCAGACATGGAACGGTTTCTTTGGAGACGATGGATGATGACTGCATAGCAGGAGATGATTATCACAAAAGGCACCACAAAGCCTATGATGAAACGGGTAATGATCATGGCACGATGCCGTATACTACGGAGCTCCACCACCTCTAGTGTTTCATTGTGATCAGAGAATGCAAAGTTGTTGTAGCAGATGATTTTGTTGCTGTGGAGTGCAGTTTCCCTGAAGACAAAGGAGGGTGAGCTCAGCACCAGGGCAAATAACCAAACTCCGAAGCTCACCACAGAAGCTCGGCTCACATTCCGATGGTTCTGTGCCCAGATTGGACACACCACAGACAAACAGCGGTCAACACTGATCACAACCAGGATGTACACACTGGCAAACATGTTGATTAAACTAAGTGTGCTGTTGAATTTGCACATGAACTGGCCAAAAGGCCAGTGGAAGCCCATAGCCGTGTAAGCCACGCTGAGAGGAAGAAAGAATGTGAAGAGGAAGTCTGCTACAGCAAGGTTCAGAAACCAGACTGTGTTGACCGTCCTTTTCATTTTGAATCCAGTAACCCAAATGACAATGCCGTTGCCCACCACTCCAAGTACAAAATCCAGACTGTATACAATGATTGACATGATGTTAACAGATTTCCTGAGATCTGTATACTCATCATAATCTTCATAGTAATCTTCATACTTGGAGTTATTATTGAGAGGACTGTTTGTAAAATTGTATGGATCCATCATTGAATCTTCAGACCTACGTTGAAAGAATTATAGTAGTCAAATTTAAGCAGTCAAGATATACCTAGACTAAAAACCATCATTTTTTAAGCATAACAAACAAAAGGAGAGAGGGAAAAAAAACTTTTTTTGATGAAAACATTTTTCATATTTTATTCTATGTCCTTTGTAGAGGACGCCAGGACTAAGTTGATATATTAATAAAAAATGAATAGATATGAAAAGGCATGTAAAGGCAAAACAATGCTTTTTTAATTCACCAATCAGTTTTTAGGTTTCAGGCTATTTTTAACACAACTTTGTACAAAGATGTTTCTCAACTATGTTATGAAAGATATAACAGAATGATACTATTTTACTTTATGCAATATGTCTGTATAATGTCCATAATTTGGTATTCTCATTCTATACCATGTATCTATACATTGCATCTAATTTGCATTTTAATGCGTTCTTGGGGCAAAGCATAATGAAAAAAAAAACAAGTCTTATACTGGGAGTAATAACTTGTCAACATTTTCATAAGAGTATTGCATATTTCCTATGAATATTGTTGGGTTTCCCTAAAATGTGTAACTTAATATGCCATTTGTCCTGGTGTCTTCTACAGAAGTCATGTATGAAACATATGCCCTGTTTCATTACAAAAAGTCTTAATTCAATCTGAAACCCCACTTTATTTTTCTGAGATGTTTTTGTAAGACAAACGATTTAAAAATTAATCAGATTTAAATGATAATTACATAATACATATTTTCCTAAGAGGGCTAAGTTTTGATCATTCTGTCAATATCAGTAATTTTTAGGAGGATTGTTTAGTGATCAAACATCCAAACATCTGATATCCTCTAAAAGCCCTGAATGTGCTGTACAGGACCACCAGACTTAATTTGTGGGTGTCAGAGAAATTCACTAAAATATAATGTTCTTTACAGAGGAAAAAAGAAGTAAATGCCTGGGTCCCAGGAGGATATAGAAAGAAAAGAAACTCATTTGCTCACATGTTGTTCTGCTTTTGTCCACTGGAGGCCATTATTTGATTATTTGTAGTAAAGTGAGTCTTTGCATTAGAGAAAAGCTCTAAACAAAATCTGAAAGCATTTTCTCTACTCAGCCATGTCAAATTTCACCATCTATGAATTAACCATCTATTAAGGTGAGACACTGCAGGCAAAAACACTGTTTTTTCTAGCACCCGTCAATTTGGAGATTTTGGGCTTTTTGGATTTTCATAAAGTGTTTTTTCAAACTAGTGGAAGGAAAACATCCAAAAGACACTGTTAAGTGTTTATTTTATAGCACTTTATCTGTTTGTGTCAATAGAGTTCAATTACAATACATATTTTTAAAGGCCGTTTTCTCAAAATGAGTTTTTTCTTCAAAAATGAAACAAAAATTTTAAAACTGACTTCATCTAGTGTTCAGATTTTTGTACTAGACATTTATGCGAATTAGCACATATTTTATTAAATAATGCCTCATTTGCATATTTAAACATAACATTTTTGAAAACTTGTAATACAAATTTTTTTTGCAATAATCAATGTAATCAATCAACTGGGTAAGTAAGGTGATAACTATTTTTATTTTTTGTGCCCTGTTCACCTGCAGTGTCTCGCCTTAAAATACACATTTTCTTCCTGTTCTATGATGAACATCTGTCTCTACAGTGTATTAAACTGAGTTCATGCTATTCATGAACTATTCATATTATGTTCATGAATATGAAATATGCTTTTCATTCATGAGTTCATATACCCTAGACAATTCTAGGCTGTCTCCAAAATGTATTTTAGACTTATTCATTCTATTGTTAAAACGGTTGTATTTACAATGCAAACGATATACACAGCTCAGTTTGTGGTTTGATCTCTGTAAGAGACACATCAGTTGATAACTAATGATGCTCAATTGACTGTAGCCTAAAATGTTCATTCATTTGAAAATGTAATCATACTTAAAAGTTGCATTTCACAATACGAAATTCATATTAAGCGTGCTGCTTACCTAGAGTTGACTAAAAAGTGACCTCAAAATAATTCGACCAGACCTGTGATTTACGAGAGCAAAACTGCAATAATCTCTCTCGTTCCTGGTCGGGAAAGTCAATCCCAGCTTGAAGTGACGTCACATCACCACCCTGCTCGTTCTACTTGGTTGTTGTTGTTGTTGTTCGCTTATTTATCACAGTTTTATAGTAATGTTCCTGTAGGTTTGACCAAAGCGGTGTGTTTATACCCACAATGCACTGAATACGGTAAGATTAATCATTTTTGTAGGCGACAAGCCTCTTCAACGGGTTGTAATTTACAGAATATTTCCAACATTTGCAATGACAGCGGTTTTCACCCAGATAGTAAAACACACTCGGGCCAGTTCCGGTTAGATTCTCGCCTGCCGGAGACTCCGTTTGCTGCACGCGGGTCGGATGCCTGTGGACTTACTACCCGATTCCGGTGTTGTGCCCAATTTTGACCCCCTGCCAAATTATTACCCCCCTAGGTTTAGGAGTAGGTTTGGGGGAGGGGTTAGGATTAGGCAACCAGGTAGTGGTACAGACCAGCCCGCCGGACGTGACACGGATTGATTTCTAATCTCTACTTTACTGTTCACTAATCTTTCATTTAAAATTGATACGTAGCCAAGATGTATACTGTCATTGTAATTATAAATACATCTCATTTTGATGAATGCATTTTTAAAGTAAAAAACTCACTTGATTAAGTTGGCATGAGAACATTTTATTTACAAAACTATGAAATTACAGCAAACAAAAACAAAACAAAAAAAAGTAAAAAGTTATACATATATAGCTATATAAAACAAAACATTTAGCAAAATTACCTTTGCATTTATTTAGGGGAGAGCAGGGGCAAAAGTACTATTTTTCAGAAAAACATCATTTTAAAAGATAATGTTGTAGACAGAGATATATTTCTGTGGCCAGTAACTCAGAAGTGTGGTCTATCAATACCAGGTGGTATTTTGTAGAAATGTAGAAAGACTTCAGAATAATTTCACTTTGAACATAAAATGCAAATTGTTACTTTCGACCCCATCGGTTGGGACTAAAGCAGGCACGTGCACACATAGACATCAAAGGGGGCTTGAACACCTGCCCTTTTTATTCCTGGAGAGAAAGTGCCCTTTTTTCTGGGGTGCTTTTTTTTGTTTTTGTTTTTTGTTGAAAAAATAATATATATTCCTGTTTGCGCACAGCTTCCCTGTCAAACAAATATATTTATTGAAGAATAGTGTATCTAAATATCAGGTCAGGAGTTCTGAAGCGCTCATTGACCCCCCCTTACCCCCTTGCGCGCAGCGGCGCACATCGACACACATCAGATACACAGACACACACCTGCAGGCAGCAGCAGCCCCTCCCAGCAGTGTTTTTCTTGGCTTGTGCTGAGGTGAGTGGAGCTGGTGATGAACAAAAGATTAAAATACCAGTGCCTCGAATAATGCTCGAATTTACTGCTGATTAGCCAAAGGCAAATATAACTTAGTTAACCTGTGTTTTGCTAGCATGCATGCCTCATGAGCTACTAGACTAGAGCTGTGTAAGGGATAATCGCTATACATTATCCTCCTGCTTATTACATGGCTACCTACCAAATAAATAAATAATTTGACACAAAATATTAAAAGGGAGTTTATTGATTTAAACCCGATTGTATTGCTTCCGCTAAAGAAAATAGTACGTTCCGTCTCTACGGTTAGAATCCTGTGAGTCCACAGCAACGCTCTGTTTTTCATGGCAACGGTCTGTTATCAAGAAATAACAGACCGCATTCTACATTGGAGATCAACCAAGCCATGTAATAAAATAAGTTAATAAAATAAGAAAGTCCCCAGTTAGTTAATAACTTACATCAAGAGTCTTTCCCCCTGAAATTTAGAAATCTAAATTGGTGAATCAAGAAGAAATCTACAGATGCAGACAGATGGAGGATAGGCTACACTCTAAAAAATGTAGTAAATCAGAGTAACTGCATCTGTACATTAATAAATAAAACTGAGTAGAAATAAGTTAACATTAAAAATAACAATATTTATAAATTAACTTTTTATTTATTAACTTTTTTTTTAATTTCCTCTAAACCTTTATAAAATAGTATTCCATACAACCACAAATACATTTTTATTTAATTTTATTTAATTTTTACTCAATTATTTTGGTAAGTTTAATTCAAACAATCAAGTAAGATTTTCAGAAATTTTATTAAAGGGGGGGTGAAATGCTATTTCATGCATCCTGAGTTTTTTACACTGTTAAAGAGTTGGATTCCCATGCTAAACATGGACAAAGTTTCAAAAATTAAGTTGTACGTTTGAAGGAGTATTTTTGTTCCAAAAATACAACTTCCGGTTTGTCACAAGTTTCGGAAAGTTTTTTTCGAGTATGGCTCTGTGTGACGTTAGATGGAGCGGAATTTCCTTATATGGGTCCTGAGGCACGTCTGCCGGAAGAGCGCGCGCTCCCATATAGCACAGCACTGAGAGCACAACAGACTTCACTGATCAGAGCGAGAGCGTCGCGAAATGTCACAAAAGGAGTGTGTTTTTGGTTGCCAGGGCAAGACAACCTTGCACAGATTACCAAAAGAGAAACAGCATTAAGGGACCAGTGGATGGAGTTTATTTTTACAGAGCATCAACAGAGTTGTGCAAGTGTTTGTGTTTGTTCCCTGCATTTCGAAGATGCTTGTTTTACAAACAAAGCCCAGTTTGACGACGGATTTGCGTATCGTTTATTTCTTAAGGATGATGCAATCCCAACGAAAAAGGGTCACAATTGTGTGTTGGAACCGCAGGCGGTGAGTAAAACTGCTTAAAATATCTCTGTGTTGTTAACTTAGCTATTGGCGCGTAAGCACATCAAGTAAACAACATGCGATGTTGTCATCAAACTGCACTTTCCACATGTACAGCTTAAAAAAAATAAAAAAGATGACAAAGTGGAACTTAGTCATTTTCCAAAACCGCTAAGCAAATATATACAGTTTCAGTACATACCACATAGAGACTGATTGCTGATGCTGCTCTTGTTCAATTTCAGCCTCTGGATCTGATTCTGGATCATAAATATACGCTGAATCTGACTGTTAGCCATGGTTTGTTTTGGTTGGTTTTGTCCTCACAGTGTCACAGCTTCCAGACGCGCTCAACACAAAAGCCTACTGGCGCTCGTGATTCTTTAGCTCTGCCCACACGTCACGCCTCCAGCCACTCGTGTTTTTCCGGGAAAAATCGGTACAGACTATCTTTCTCTTATGAATATAATAAAACTAAAGACTTTTTGGAGTTATGAAGGATGCAGTACTACTCTATAGGTACTCAAGATTAACAGGATATTGAGTGAAAACGAGCATTTCACCCCCCTTTAAGTTAATTAAGTTAAATATTTACTAAGCCACATAATATTTTTGAGTGTAGTAGGTTTAAAACAAACTCCATCTAAATGTGGATTTTGAAGGTTTTATTTGATGATGGTGATGATACAGTCCTCCCTCAAATCTGAAACTAAGTCCTTGTCAGTCACCATCAGTTATTGTGTATGTGTACATGCATAGCAATAATAATATTAATGTATTTGATTAAAACATTAAGGCAATTCAGTATTCTGATGCTTAGTTGTGTGAAGCTAAAAAGTTATTTTGCTTGTGAAACAATTTTAATCATGCTTGCAGTGCAGGGCCAGGCAGGCAGCATAATGCCAAAAAAAGAGAGGATACAGAAATGGAAGGAGAAGGATCGCCAGGAAACAGCCAAGAGTAGTAGACATCTTTTGAAAATTAGAGTTTGAGGAAGATAAAATTAATTAACTTTTTTAATTATTTTTTTTAAAAGGAAGTCAGTGTTGCGTTAATATATATACTTTTTTGTTTTTAAAAAAGAAAAAAAATACGTAATTATGAGAAGTGCCCTTTATTTCACTTGAGCCCCTGCCCCTCAAAATGTCTGTGCACGGCCCTGGACGAAAGCAACACAACAATATAAGATTTTTTTTCTGTTTTTTGTTACTCTTATTTTTCTTAAGTATACCTGATTGTCACCTTGTTAATATGTAACTGCAAACATATTTTGTCCTTTATCTTTGCAAAAAAAATAAAAAAATAAATTAAAAATTAAATTACATTTTCATATTTTCATTTTAAATGTAAGTTTCATCAGATGTCTCAAAACCTGACTGTATTTTTTATTGTCAATTTCAATGTATTTTTATAAAACATGTTTTTTTCAACAGAATGTAAAAAATAAAAAATTAATTACATTAGCATAATAAAAAAACTCTAAACATAATGTAACAGTAGGCCTGTTTATGTTTCCATCCAGTTTTTTTTTTTTATACATAAATTGAAAATGTGCATTAAAACATCAGGAAACACTGCAAATTCATAGGTGGAGGTGTAAAGGCTAAAACTTAAATATAAATGTGATGTAGCAGCTGCCCAGAGAGTGATGTTCCTCTATGTCCAGAAACGTCCTCTCAAAAACATCTGGATAAAACCACACCTCTGTCTGTCTTTCTGACACTCACTCAGACATATTCTTTTGGTATAATATGACATAAACATTTGTAAGAAATGATGCAAGACACAGAAATTCACAATATAGCATGCACTGGAACAAAATAAATACTTTTTGTCACTGTAGCAGAACAAAAGTAATAACTGTTACTTTCCTCCAGACAGGAACTCCTAACATTTAAACTCGATTTAATTTTATACTGAAAAAATCTGAAAATGAAAACTTTAGGATGTGTTAAAGCACTAAATAACCTGTAGATTGATCATTACTGTGACGCATGAAACAAGAAAAACAACATAAACTAAAAAATTACCGCTTCAGTATTTACTTTTTGAACTCGACAGTTTAATGGACCTAACTTCGGGGAACGATGAGGAAATCACGTGATATTTCTCAGCTCCGTCAAGGATTGCATGCTGATGCTGTCATAGCTGGGAATGCAAATGCAGAAAGCGGCTCAGAGAAAATCGCTTTGTTACTTTCGTCCCACGATACTTTCGACCCCGCTCTCCCCTATGCTTGGAAACTAACATGTATAAACAATAAACACTCAGGTGACACTTTACAATTTACAATAAGGTTCCATTTGTCAACATTACCCAGCATGGATTAACATGGCAAATATTTAACATTAACCTTAGTTAACTGTAGTTAATATATTACATTTCAACATTTACTAATACATTAAGAACAAAAGTTGTGCCTAACGTAATGCATCAATGTGAACTACATTAAGTGTATGATGTTACAATGTACCTGTTATTTGACAGACTATTTCCTAACTGCAATGACAGCAAATTAAGTGGCTGTGCCCAGTATGATTAATATTTAGTGTGTTGCATGCTAATTAAAGAGAGTTCACCCAAAAATTCAAATAATTTAGTCCCCTTCATACTGTCCCAGGGTATCCGCGGGGTCTTGAAAAGTATTAAAAGGTGATAAATCAATTTTGGGAAAATTAAGACCCTTAAAAAGTATTAAAAAGTCTTATCACAGCTTTATAAAGTCTTAAATTTTGAAAGTATTTTTTCTGAATTAGCTGTCCAACAGTTTGAGTCCCAAAAACATTGTAACAATGTGAATTTAGTCATTTTTATAAAAAAAAACAAAAAAAAAACAAAGCTTGCTGTTGATCAGGTCTCTTCAGTTAACATTCCCTGCAGTTACTGGAGAAAATAACATGGTGAAATGGTCAATAAATATATTTTACTTGAACTTACTTTCTCATTGGCTCTAATGCTCCTTGCTAGTTCAGTCAGAAATATAATAAAGATGATATCCACTGTCTTGGACTCCAGCTCCTGCTCAGTGTTCACAAGTGTCTGAGTAACATCAGCCATTCCTTCAGCGATGAGACTTCTCTTGGTTACTACAAAACATATGAATATCAAAAGAAATGTGTAGCATATAAAGATAAATAAATACTCTGAGCTTTGTTTGTGTTGTAGTCAAATGTGTTTTGGCAGAGATTAGCATCTGTACATGTACAGTATGCTTGCATTTAGCAGCTATAAAAGCAGAACAGAGCCATTGCAGCTGATCTCAGACATATGCATATATGACTGCGGTATATTCTCATCATAAAACTTATACAAGATTATGTAGCCTATTTAGTTGAGGTTATTTAAAAACAACGACCTTATACACAACCTTAATCTTCACTCTCACTCTCAAAAAGTAGAGGAAAAACAACGTTTGTGTGTTGCAACTGCATTTACAAAACTAAGAATGTGGAAGCTAAAACACCCTGTTATGAGTCATATCCTATAGCAATGCTATAATAAGTCTGTGTGTCATTTTGGCACAAACTATTTTAAATTCAAGTTGGTCATTAAAGGAAGTGTGTGCAACACTGATGCACTAATTTCCTCAGTAGAGCATGTTAATAAACTGAGACTTATGTGTAAGGCTTAAACATTGCCTTCCTTGCTTTCTAATACTAAATTAAACTAATCAATTCATAACATATCTGTGTAATATCCAATTAGTTGTATTTTTTATTATATAAAGCAGATGCCACCTTTCCCCTTGCTTTTCTTCTCTCTTATATCAGTTATTATACTTCACACCAATGGGCAGTAAGCAGAATGAACATTATCTTTTTTACACATAAAGCAGGACAAAATAACTTGATTACAGGTAAATCAAAAATGCTAACCATGGATAACATTTATGGTGTGGAAAAGCATATACAGTGCTTGCATAATTATAAGGCAAGTCAACATTCTGATCATATTTTCTGTGTTTTACCAATGCCAAACCACATCACTTGCTATTAATTTGGTTTACAATCATATATTTTATTATTATATAATCAATATGAATTGGAAGTGGAAAAACACTCACATTTGCTTCAGAAGGGAACACAATGCATGCACAATGAAAACTCTTCATTGTTAGAAAGAGTTCCAATACACAGAAATGCTGAAAAACATCTCGGTTACATATGTAACCACGGTTCCCTGAAAAGGGAACGAGATGCTGCAGTGACGTCACCTTATGGGGACACATCTTGGTGTGATGTATGTCTGAATCCCTATACCATCCCACCAATTTTATTGGCCAAATAGCACTTGGCACCGCCCTATGCATGTGTATGCATAGTATACCTGAGTGCCTTGCGTTAATTCGCTCAGATTTCATGAACTAAAGAAAATGCTATCAAAGTATGGAACGGCTGGAACCGCAGTATCTTATTCCCTGTTCAGGTAACCATGGTTACATACGTAACCGAGATGTTCCCTTTCATTGGTCATTTTGATACTTCGGTGACATCACCATATGGGAACCCTATACCATGATGCCTGATGTACCTGTGATAGCTGGGATCCAAGGAAAGCATCTGCTCAATTAGAGAGAACCCGGGAGCCAGGAGCTATCCTCACGTCCAGACTGTAGAACTTGACAAAAGTGCTAGGTGAGGACCATCCTGCTGCAGCAAAGATATCATCCATAGAATATCCACTGAAAAAAGTATGCAATGAAGCCACTGCTCTTGTGGAATGACCTCTAATTCCTAAGAGCGAAGCGAGTCCGCATGCCTCATAGGGCGGAAAGGTCTCAGCCGTCACGAACCCTGCATAAAGTGAAAGACCAGCGGATGACAGCCCATTGAAGTACCATATATATATGTGGTTAGCAGAAATGGCTGCCACGTTAACTTTGAGTGGCTGGTGCTACTCCATCAGAAAAACGGTCTTGAAGAAACTCCAGTACTGAAACCACAGCGCAGTAAACTGGATCCATATTATGAATTCCACACCAGGCAGTAAAAAGTTTCCATTTAAAAGCATAAAAACGTCTTGTAAAAGCTGCCTTAGAATTCATTATAGTCTCTGTAGTTTCAACTGAAAGACCGTGACATATTAACTCACTCCACTCAGAGGCCACGTGGGTGCCAAATCATTCCTCTTGTTTGCGATAGTATGTCCTGTCTCAGGGGAATCTCCCATGGACAGCCCGCTTGCAGATTGACCAAATCCGCAAACCACGGCTGCGTGGGCCACCACAGAGCCACCAACAGTAGCTGCTCCTCTCTGTCCAGTCGTATTCTGGATAGCACCACTGAAATTGGTGGAATTGGAGGAAAAGCATGTAAGCTGGTCCTGGGCCAATCGTGGGCTAAAGCATTCAAGCCTAAGGGCGATGGAGGCATAGGGAGAACCTGCATGTCACTTCCTGTTTGTTGTCGGCGTCTGTACCGCGTTTGAGCTCCATCTCTATATTCTTTTTATCAACTATTTTTAACTTAAAAATACATTTTATACACCATCGTTCCCGTTTATATAACGTGTGAATATATCTTCTATTGTATTCTACAACAAAAACAATCGGAGCGCCTCGCTATCACTAGTTTTATTTTGTTAGCTTATGTGAATATATCATCCTGGGCTGACGCTCACAAGTCCGGGGTTAATATACAGCATGCTTTTAACAGTCTGTAAGGGAAACAGGTCAATTTAGCTCAAAGGGAATCATTTAAGATTTTAAAGGGAATTTGAACAGAATCACTGTTTCACGGCTGATCATTGAGGCGCCCTGCGATTCAGTGAACGAGCCATTTAACATTAAATCTGCACTGGATACGGATATCCACACTATAGTGAAACACTATCAATTAGCACAGTAACAAGATCGGCAGTTTAAGACATTAACTTGTAAGCACAAAACACAAGATACTTCTCTTTTCAATATGAATAAGGCTTTATTAGATAAATCTAAGACATATAAGCTAATCTAACACATAAACGCACGCACTCACACATTCACACAAGTTGCAGGAAGATCGAAAGTTAAGGAAAGATGAGTTTAAGAGACTGGAAATATGGAAGAGAATGGAAAGATGGAATCCCAGGTTTACAGCAATACGTTAAATTGCATAGACATGAACAACCATCAATCACTTAATTAGCGCTCGCATTGAGTTCCTCAATGAGGTTAAAATTATATTAGATACACCAGTAAAGGTCACAGTCTGGAGGTAAAGTTACTTGCATCTCCTGTGAAGAAGGAGCCTCGGTGAAAGGGCTATCCCGAGGTCATTGGCTGGAAGTTCAGTCGCTGAAGTGACGTCTTGGGAAGCCCGTGGTTGTTGGGCGTTGGCTGAAAGTACAGAGTCGTGTGGGCTGGTTGAAGTTGAACGGACGTTACAAAACTTAACTCAGAACATGAAACTCTCAAACGGAAAAGAAAAGAAATAAAGTTTGACGAGACTAGGTCGTGTTCCTTCTCATCGTGGCTAAGTAGCAGCAGGCGTGCAGGCTGAAGCACGCAGAACCGCGCTCAAAGAACAATGATGACTACACAGCATGGTTAGAAGCTAAAAGCTAAAGCTAGGTAGCAAAGCTACAAGCTAAGAGCAGGCATGACTGATAGCAGGGACTAAAAAGCAGACTGAAAGCAAGGCATGACTGATAGCACAAGCAATGCTAGAACTAAAAGCAAAGATTTTACGATGTCCTAGGTATTTAAACTGGCCTGTTGGCCACACCTCAAATGTTGTCTTAACCAATCAGATATTGTCTTGGCTCAGGGGGGTATCATAAATCATATGTTTATCTTACCAAGCATGTGGTCCGAATGTTCCTGCTCTGGTAGGGTCTAATTTTGGACATGATTCCTATAACACGATTATGATATATTTTACAAATAAATGATTGTCAGGACAATATCAAGCAAGAAAATTTGATTATATCAATTCTAGACATGACTATGTATCCTATAGTTATCAAAAGACATACACAATAAGTGATTATAGATGATAGTCAAATGTGTGGGTTACACATAAATGAATATGGAGTTAAGCAATGGAATGATTCATTTATAAGTTTTTTTGAGTTCATTCTGGTCCATATATATGTACAAAAGAAGTTTCTTTGCCATTCTCTTGACAAAAGACTTTTCTGTGAAGACAGAGGTTTAAAGCCCTTCCCCCCTAGGAATTTCAGTCTGGTTCTGCTAGGTGGGGGGGGGGGGGAGTCAATGGGACTTGTGCAGTACTCTCATGGGTTTTCATGTGATCTCCAGCGTTGCATTTCAATTACGAAAAACAAATTTGACAATCTCTTCTTCTAATTGAAATTGTAAATAATTGCTCTAGTGGTGTTCATGTTGAAAACTGTTGTTTTAACAAGTTGGTTGGTCATCTTGCTTGGTTCTTGTGGCACTAGAACTGATTTATGACTTCCTGAGGAATTCGGCTCTCGTGTTTCGAACATCGCTTTGATAGACTCTTTAATTTGTCTGGTTCGACTCATTTCTGTTACAAGTCCCACCACGTCTACTCCGTGTGTTTCTCTGCACAGGCCTGGTGCACCCAGGAACCGATCTTCCCAGATGTCCTTCACTCCGACGCCGGGACACCACGGACCCTGGGTGCATCCACAGCGGAGGACGCGAGCTGGGCCCCGGGCGACGACTTCTCCCCCTCCTGCCTTCGAGATCTCCATCCGGAACCGCTTCGCTCCCCTCCGCGAGACAGGACGCGACATTTCTGCGCAGATACCCGCGATCCTGAAGGCCGACGAGAGCTCCAGAGCAGTCATGCTTCACGCCGGGGTTTACGACACCACGCTGCTGCAGACGGAGACGCTGAAGAGGGACTTCAGCAGCCTGATCGGGACGGTTCGCAGCATGACGCCCGCGGCGACGATCATTGTGTCAGGACCACTGCCCATGTATAGACGAGGACACAAAAGGTTCAGTAGACTTTTTGCTTTAAATGAAATTACTCTGTACTGTGCCATGGTATAACAGTAATCCTCACTCTCTCAAGAAAGAAACTCGTAGTCTTGAATGCAGATGGAGAAATACTAACTTGGAAGTTTTTAGAATTGCATAGAAAAACAGTATGTCCAGCTATAGACAGGCTCTAAAAACTGCTAGGGCAGAGCATATACACAAACTCATAGAAAATAACCAAAACAATCCAAGGTTTTTATTTAGCACAGTGGCTAAATTAACAAATTACCAGATGCCACCTGATTTAAATATTCCACCAACGTTAAATAGTAATGACTTTATGAATTTCTTCACTGATAAAATAGATAACATTAGAAATACAATAGCGAATGTAGATTCTACAGCGTCTAACACTTCAGTTTCATCCATCGCACCCAAAGATAAACTGCACTGCTTTACAACTATAGGACAGAAAGAGCTAAATAAACTCATCACTGTATCTAAACCAACAACATGTTTATTAGATGCTGTACCCACTAAATTACTGAAAGAGTTGTTACCTGTAGCCGAAGAGCCGCTTCTCAATATCATTAACTCATCGTTATTTTTAGGTCATGTCCCAAAACCATTCAATCTGGGGGTTATCAAGCCTCTTATTAAGAAACCAAAACTAGACCCTAGTGTACTGGCAAATTATAGGCCTATTTCAAATCTTCCATTTATGTCAAACATTTTAGAAAAAGTTGTGTCTGCTCAATTGAGCACCTTCCTGCATAAAAATGATCTGTATGAAGAATTTCAGTCAGGTTTCAGGCCCCACCATAGCACAGAAACTGCACTTGTTAAAATTACAAATGACCTGCTCCTTGCGTCAGATCAAGGCTGCATCTCATTTCTAGTCTTACTTGATCTTAGTGCTGCGTTCGAGACCATAGATCATGACATACTCATAGATCCATTACAAAACTATACAGGTATTCAAGGGCAGGCTCTAAGATGGTTTAGATCCTATCTGTCCGATCGCTACCATTTTGTTTACTTAAATGGGGTGTCATCTCATTTATCATCAGTAAAATATGGAGTGCCACAAGGATCCGTCCTAGGTCCCCTTCTATTTTCAATATACATGTTGCCCCTTGGTAATATTATTAGAAATTATGGAATTAGCTTCCACTGTTATGCTGATGATACTCAGCTATATATCTCAACGAGACCAGATGAAACTTCTCAATTATCTAATCTAACAGAGTGTGTTAAAAATGTTAAAGATTGGATGACAATTCATTTTCTCCAATTAAATTCGGATTAGACCAAAAAACACTACACAGAATCTTGTAGATTACAATCTGCAACTAGACGGATGTACTGTTACTTCCTCTATAGTCAGAAATCTGGGTGTTATATTAGACAGCAATCTGTCTTTTGAAAATCATATTTCCAATGTTACAAAAACTGCATTCTTCCATCTTAGAAACATTGCCAAGCTACGAAACGTTATCTGTTTCTGATGCAGAAAAGCTAGTTCATGCATTTATGACCTCTAGACTGGACTATTGCAATGCACTTCTAGGTAGTTGTCCTGCTTCGTCAATAAACAAGCTACAAGTAGTCCAAAATGCAGCAGCTAGAGTCCTTACCAGGTCAAGAAAATATCATCATATTACCCCAATTTTACAGTCTCTGCACTGGCTACCTATTAAGTTCCGTATCAGTTACAAATTATCCTTACTTACCTAAAAGGCCCTTGGTTTAGCTCCTGCGTATTTAACTAGCCTTCTACCACGCTACAACCCATCACGCACCCTAAGGTCACAAAACGCTGGACTTTTGGTAGTTCCTAGGATAGCAAAGTCCACTAAAGTAGGTAGAGCTTTTTCACATTTGGCTCCCAAACTCTGGAATAGCCTTCCTGATAATGTTCGGGGTTCAGACACACTCTCTCTGTTTAAATATAGATTAAAAACACATCTCTTTCGCCAAGCATTCGAATAATGTATCTCTTAAATTGTGAGTGTAGTTTCATCTGATCAAATGTGCATTTTTATATATTAGCTTTGGTTAAACTAATTTTAGTTTACTGGATCATCAGTTATGCTAATGATGTCGCTACTTTGTTTCTATTTTTTGCCAGGGATGTACTAGGATATACACAAGCTCCATTCTGGATCCAGAAAACCTGAGAAGAGATGATGCTGACCCTCAGAGGACCTCAGATGATGCTAACCCTGAATCAACAAACAGAACTAACAATTATTGCTACATGTGTGACTGCATCATAAAATAATTATTAATTAATACTATTTCATGTTCATCATCTAGCTGACTACGTCTTGTATTAATTTTTTCTAAAAATCCTGTCAAACGTGCACAAACTGACAGTCACCACCATAAGCTACTACTAAATATTGTAGAAACATAATTTTCTGTAAAGTTGCTTTGTAACGATTTGTATTGTAAAAAGTGCTATACAAATAAACTTGAATTGAATTGAATTGAACCACAGCGGGCAATGCGTCATACTCGATGCGAATAAGTCCACTTTTGCTTCTCCAAATACTCGCCATAAAAGGCTCACCATTTCGGGGTGCTACCTCCATTCCCCCTCCTCCAGGCTCAACCGCTATGTTGTCTGACATGATTAATACATGACGGCCGAGCAGCAGATTCAAGAAATAATGGAGAGCTAGAAAAACTGCCAGCAATTCCAACCTGTTTATATGCCAGTCACATTGTGTCGACATCTATACTCCGTGAGCTGGGCGTCCTTGACAAACAGCTTCCCAACTGGTCCGTCGTGACAGTGTCATGGGAAACACAAATCCCCAACCGAACTCCAGTTCGATGGAATTTGGCTGACATCCAAAGTTTTATTGACATAACACACCTCAGTGTCTCCATAATCATCCGATGCGGAAAACAATGAGGTGAAATCTTTTGGCTTTCATCCACCACTGAAACTGGCACATGTGAAGCAAGCCCAGACGGATTACAGGGGATGCTGCTGCCATTAGACCCGTCACTGATCGACCTGCTTTAAAGTAGTGCAGGCATGATGTGAGAGACTGAACACGTGGGAGAGACGTGTTCCCCCCAAAAAAAGTTCAGGCTCAGGATTTTTTTCCACTTTAACCCCTGAAAACACTACTACTTTCGAGAACAGTACTTTAAGCCGAATGTTCTCACAATGAGGACCAGAAGAATGGCCACTAAGCGCTGCTTGTGCATGATTTAGGCCCAAGCACACTTAGGGCCCTATTTTAACGATCTGAAACGCAAGTGTCAAAGCGCGAAGCGCAAGTAAGTTTGTGGGCGGGTCTCGGCGCTGTTGCTATTTTCCCGGCAGGATAAATGGCTCTTGCGCCCGATGCAAATCTAAAATGGGTTGGTCTGAAGTAGCTTCATTATTCATAGGTGTGGTTTGGGCGTAACGTGAAATAAACCAATCAGAGCGTCATCCAACATTCCCTTTAAAAGCGGGTGCGCAAGTTCCATTATGGATTGCTATTATTATGGCGTATTTACCAGGCGCACGCCAGGAGCGGTTCACAGCCGAGGAGACTGATGTTCTTGTAAGAGCAGTGAAAGACAGAGAAGTTGTGTTGTATGGGGATGGGAGAAACCCACCCAAAATACACCACAATGATTTCCGTCATCTCATGTGTTAATATTTTTTTAGTGTAACAATTTATGATTTGCAAAAATAACTGTTGCATCTGTGTAGATTACATGAGCAAAGTGTATGCGCGTTGCGCACGCTATACATTATGGTCAAGCATGCGGCCTTAAAATAGCATAAAGAACAATGCGCAACGCGCCACTGACTTTAGACTAGGTTTTTTTCTGGTCAGTGGCGCAATTGTTTAATGGAACAGCAAAATAGCACCAGGGATTGTTTGCGCCGGAACACGCCTCCTTTTTTGCGCCGAACCCCCCAGGGAGCGCAAGTTCATTCACTAGTTTAGCGACGTGCTTCTGTGGAGGGAAAAGCGCGCTTTGCGCAGGTGCAAAATAGGAATGACACATGCGTCGGTGTACAAAGTCAATTGCGCTGGGTGCAAGATAGGGCCCTAAGCATCTTTCATGGATGGGTATGTGATTCATTTATATGCAGGCTTATATATACACTTAAACTATGCAGCAACACATTTAAACATCCAGAAGACGATGCATTTAGACAGGATGTGCAGAAAACACATGGAATTTGCTGCCAGATGACATCAAAGATGTCAAAAAACTTTTATTTTAAACTATTTCTCAACCATCACAGGACATGATGACCTATGACTTCCTGTGACATGACATTCATCTGATCTTACACAAACGGATGTAACAGTAAATCAGCTCAGGCAGGGGCGTAGCAATCTTTTCAGAAGTGAGGGGACAAAAATTACACACACACACACACACACACACACACACACACACACACACATATATATATATATATATATATATATATATATATATATATATATATATATATAATTACGATATAACATTTCTGTAATCTATATAGTCTACTAGTCAACAGTTTTTTAACAGTAAGATTTTTAATGTTTTGAAAGAAGTCTCTTCTGCTCACGAAGCCTGCCTTTATTTTGTCCAAAGCATACAGCAGAAGCATTAATATTCTGAAATATTTTACTATTTAAAATAGCTGTTTTCTATTTGAATATATTTTAAATATAATGTATTCCTGTGATCAAAGCTGTATTTTCAGCATCATTCCTCCAGTCTTCAGTGTCCCATTAATCAGAAATCATTCTTAATTTGCTGATTTAAAACAGAGGAGTACATTTTCTTCAGCATTTTTTGATGAATAGAAGGATCCACAGATCAGCATTTATGTGATTTTTTGTTTTGTTTTGTTAAATAAATGATAGAAATTAATACTTGTATTAGCAAGGATTTTTTAAATGGATCAAAAGTGATGATACAGACATCATTTTACAAGAGATCTCTATTTCAGATAAATGCTGCTCTTCTGAACTGTCTATTCATCAAAGAAACCTGAAAAAAATATACTCGGCTGTTTTCAACATTATCTTAATACAAGTTTTTTTTTTTTTTTTTTTTTTTTTTTTTTTTAGCAGCAAATCAGAATATCAGAATTATTTCTGAAATTTTCTCTAATTTCTAGATTTTAATTGGCTTAGAAATCTGAAGATTTCAGTTTCAGTTTAGTTTCAGTTTTCTTACAAAACTGCTGGACAATAACAAATAATAATGATTTGTTTATATACTACAAACACTTGTTATCACATAATAAGGCAGAATAGTTTATATACCGCAATAAATGCTATGTCAATTAGCACTGCATTGTTCATATACTTTGTCACCTGGTGAAGATTGTTTTGGACTTGAAGAAAACAAAACCAAAAACAACTGTTTTCATGCAGCGATAGCTGGACGCTGTTGTCCATATTAGGAGTTTCCTGTTAAGACTTTCTGCGCGAGAGCGCCTCCGGCTTCGAGTATGAATGAAACCATCTCGGTTACGTATGTAACCTTGGTTCCCTGAATAGGGAACGAGATGCTGCGGTGACGTCACCACGTATGGGAACACCTCTGGTGTGACGAATGTCTGAAGCCCTATACCATCCCACCAATCCTATTGGCCAAATGGCGCATAGCACCACCCTGCGCATGCGCACGCATGATATACCTGGGTGCAGCGCGCCATTTCGCTCAGATTTCATGACTGAAGATGAAGAGTTATCAAGGTACGGAACGGCCAGAACCGCAGCATCTCGTTCCCTATTCAGGGAACCAAGGTTACATACGTAACCGAGATGTTCCCTATCACTTCGATGCTGCGGTGACGTCACCACGTATGGGAACGATATACCAAAACGCCTGACGTACCTGATAACTGAGATCCGAGGAAGCAACTGCTCAAGCGGAGAGAACCCGGGAGCCAGGGGCCATCCTCACATCCAGACTGTAGGACTTGATAAAAGTGCTCGGTGAGGACCATCCTGCCGCAGCACAGATATCATCCATAGAAGAGCCACTGAGAAAAGCTTGAGAAGAAGCTACAGCTCGAGTGGAATGAGCCTTAACCCCTAAGGGCGAAGCGAGTCCGCGCGCCTCATAGGCCAAAGAAATTGCCTCCACCAGCCAATGGGACATGCGCTGCTTTGTAACTGCATGGCCCTTACTCTTATGTCCAAAGCAGACAAACAGCTGGTCAGATCCACGCCAAGGGGCTGTGCGATCCACATAAGTCTTTAAAGCTCTCACAGGGCAAAGACTTAGATCTCCTGACCCGGCCTCAGCAGGTGAAAAAGCTTCCAGAACCACTTGCTGAAAGCGAAAAGGGTTAGATGCGACCTTAGGAACATAGTTAGGCCTGGGCCGCAGCAGCACCTTCACAGAGCCTGGTGCAAATTCCATGCATGAGGGTGAAACAGAAAGAGCCTGTAAATCCCCAACTCTCTTGAGGGAGGATAAAGCCATGAGAAGAAGTGTCTTCAGTGTCAGGATTTTATCTGAGACGGTCTCCAAGGGCTCAAACGGATGCCCTGATAAACCTAACAACACAATGGATAAATCCCATGAAGGAACTCGCACAGGGCGGAAAGGCCTCAGCCGTCGCGCACCCTGTATGAAACGAGAAACTAATGGATGACGCCCCACAGAGGCACCGCCTATGTATTCGTGGTAAGCTGAAATGGCTGCCACGTAAACCTTTAAAGTGGCTGGTGTAACGCCATCCGAGAAACGCTCCTGGAGGAACTCCAGCACTGAAGCCACTGGGCAGTAAACTGGATCCACATTATGATTGCCACACCAGGCTGTAAACAGTCTCCACTTGAAAGCATATAAGCGTCTCGTAGAAGCTGCTCTAGAACTCAATATAGTCTCAGTAGTTTCAACAGAAAGACCGGGACATACTAATGCACTCCGCTCAATGGCCACGCCCACAGTTTCCACAGATCTGGCCTCGGGTGCCAAATCAGCCCCTGTGCTTGTGATAATAAATCCTGT
The DNA here is from genome assembly GCF_003368295.1 of Carassius auratus. Taxonomy (NCBI): domain Eukaryota; kingdom Metazoa; phylum Chordata; class Actinopteri; order Cypriniformes; family Cyprinidae; genus Carassius; species Carassius auratus. Next base: position 128,446 of record NW_020528247.1, on the reverse strand, counting down.
CTGATGGGAATCTCCCACAGAGAGCCCGCTAGCAGACTGATCAGATCCGCAAACCACGGCTGCGTGTGCCATCGCGGAGCCACCAGCAGCAGCTGTTCCACTCTGTCCCGCCGTATTCTGCATAATACCGCTGGGATCAAACGAATCGGAGGAAAAGCATACAGACTGGTCCTGGGCCAGTTGTGAGCTAACGCATCCACGCCCAGGGGCGATGGGGAGCGTAGGGAGAACCATAGCGGGCAATGCGTAGTCATGCTCGACGCGAATAAATCCACTTTCGCTTTGCCGAATATCTGCCATAAAAGATCCACCGTCTGGGGGTGTAATCGCCATTCTCCCTGTTCCAGAGCCTGTCTGGATAGCAGGTCCGCTCCGAAATTCAATCGTCCGGGGACATGAATGGCCCGGATCGAGAGAAACTTGTCCCGAGACCACAGAAGAACACGCCTCGCCAGCCTGCACAGGGGGCGAGAGCGCAATCCTCCTTGATGGTTCAGATAAGACACAACCGCTGTGTTGTCTGATCTGAGCAGCACATGACGGCCGATCAGCAGATCCGCGAAATACTGGAGAGCCAGAAAAACTGCCAGAAATTCCAGTCTGTTTATATGCCAGCCGCGCTGAGCCGCTGTCCACACTCCGTGGGCTGGTCGCCCTCGACACACAGCTCCCCAACCAGTCAAAGACGCGTCCGTCGTGACAGTCTCTCGGAAAGCATAAATTCCCAATCGAACTCCTGACAGGAGAAATTCGGTTGACATCCAAAGTTTTAGCGACATCACACACCGCCGTGTCACCGAAATCGTGCGATGCGGGAGACAACGGGGTGAAATATTCCGCCTTTTTGTCCACCACTGAAAGGGGCGCATTTGAAGCAATCCCAGACGAATCACGGTGGATGCTGCTGCCATTAGACCCAAGAGCCTGAGGCACAATCTCACTGTCACCGTGCGACCCGCTTTGAAGTGCCGCACGCATGACGCAATCGACTGAGCGCGCGGGAGAGAAAGCTTCGCTGTCATCGCGCGAGAGTCCAGATCTATTCCAAGAAAAGTTATCCGTTGAGAGGGAGTTAAAACACTCTTCTTGAAATTTGTTCGTAAGCCCAGGCTGTTTAAATGATTCAGCACAAGATCTCGGTGAGAGTGTGCTTGAGTCCGCGATTGCGCTAGCACCAGCCAATCGTCCAAATAATTCAACACACGAACGCCCTGGAGCCGCAACGGGGCCAGAGCTGCGTCCATGCATTTTGAGAAAGTACGGGGCGCTAAAGCCAAGCCAAAGGGAAGAACGCGGTACTGATACGCTTTGCCCTCTAAAGCGAATCTGAGGAACTTCCTGTGTCTCTTGACGATCTGAATATGGAAATACGCATCCTTCAGATCGATCGTAATAAACCAATCGCTTGGTCGGATCTGAGACAGAATAGATTTCACCGTCAACATCTTGAATTTGCTCGGTCTGAGTGCAAGATTCAGACGGCGTAAATCCAGAATGGGTCGTAACCCGCCGTCTTTTTTCGGTACCCACGAAATAACGGCTGTAAAAACCTGTCTCCATCTGAGAGGGGTGTACTTCTTCTATAGCCCCTTTGCTCAGCAGAGCTGACATTTCTTGTCGCAGCACCGCCATTTCCGTAGACTTCACCGTAGTGGGAAGAATTCCGCGGAAAGGAGGCGGGCCTTTCCGAAACTGAATGGTGTATCCGTGACAAACCGTGCGTAACACCCATTGAGGAATGCCGGGCAAGCGTTCCCACGCGGCCCGAAACAATATTAGCGGTTTCAAAACTTCCGCTCCCTGCAACGCCGTCATACGCGTTAAAACGACCAGACACGAAAAACCCGTGGTGTTCGTGCACCGGGGAAGCGTATGCGCCAGAGTCGTTGCGTTCCGTTGAGTATAATCCTGAAACGTGTCCACGGCAGGAATTAGGCCAACAGATGGAACATCGGGCTCTGCCGCTAGCGAAAAAGCGGCGGCTGTGCGAGCCGTCATAAACGGGCCGTTTGTGCAGGGTCCTTGAATCGTCCCTCGAACTCCAAAAGCAGGATTGCGCAGAGTGTCTGAGGGAGCGTCTATTATTATAGCTCGATCCAATGTTGCTCGAGGCGCTGTTAGCGGCGAGACAATCAATGTTTGAGCATGGGGACTGCAATGAGAGTGTGGGATGCGCGAAAGCGGTCCGACAGCGCTCTCTAGCAGAGGGCACAGTCCCTGGCACGCAGCAAAAAGATCAGGAGCTGCTATTCAGCACCCGAGAACGAGAGGCTTTAGCCGTCGAGGTCAGGTTCAATCGCTTACGTTGACGCTGGTGCGCCGGAGGAAAAACCCTAGGGCCCCAGTCCTTACGAGGAGGCGCCATGGGTGTGGGTTCCTCTCGAGAGGCTGCTCGCTGGCGGTGAGAGGAGGTTGAGCGAGAACGCGCGGGCGCTTGCCGGCGTTCGACCTCCCTGGGTCTGAGGGGAATCAGCTGGCGGAAAGCGGCTGATTGCTGTTTCGCTGCCCTGAACTTCTCCACTACTGACGTGACAGCCTCACCGAACAATCCATCCCTGGAGACAGGGGCATCCATAAGGAAAGATTTATCCTTCTCCTTAATATCGGTGAGATTAAGCCAGAGGTGGCGCTCAACCGAAATCAAACCGGCCATAGTACGGCCCACTGCATGAGCGGTATGTTTGGTAGCGCGTAGCGCCAAATCCGTAGCTCTACGCAGTTCTTTAACTGCCTCCGGTGTGATGCCCTCACCTTCATCCAATTCCTTCAATAACTCCGCTTGGTAGGCCTGAAGGACCGCCATAGAGTGGAGCGACGCAGCCGCCTGACCAGCCGCCATGTAGGATTTACCCACCAAACTAGACGTGACTCGACACGCCTTCGAAGGAAGAAGGGGGCGAGACTTCCAAGCCGCGGCCGAACTAGGCGCAAGGTGTTCGGCGAGAGTCTCTTCCACCGGGGGCATCATAGTATAGCCATGGTTCGCCATATCAGAAACGGTGGCGAAATCCGCGGCCGCGGCGTTAGTAATCCGCGCCGAAAACGGCTGTTTCCAGGACCTCGAAACCTCCTGGTGGAGGTCCGGGAAAAAAGGCAAAGGCCTCCGGGGCTGTGTAGGTGTCCGACTGGTTAGGAAACGGTCGTCCAGCTTGGAAGAAGGTTGGGCCTCGGCCTTGTCAACCTCCCAGTCTAGCCCCAATTTACCCACCGCACGAGAAACCACATCCAACAGCTCACTGTAGGAGGGGGAAACACGCCTCTCCTGTCCGCTAGGAGGAAGAGGGCTAGTGTCGGTCGCGAAGTCCTCAGACCCCGAGGCCGCGGTGGATAAAACATCGTCGTCATAGCGTCCACAACCGAAGGAGATGGCGGCGCATGCCTCCGGTGTGGGAAGTAAATCCTCATTAGAGAAGACGACGGGCTCAGTATAAGTTTTATTCTGCAGCAGGGTAGGGGAGAGCGAGCGATGTGGAGAATATTCCAGCGCTGCGCTGTCCACAAAATCCATGTCGCACGTGTCACCCCAGGCCCTCGCCTCGTGCGGTGCCCCGGCAGTCGCAGAGGTGACCTGACGGGGGTTAGACTCGAGGGCGACATTAGAGAATACTTCCACCCTGGAGCGCAGTACTCTGAGCCGCAGGCCATCACAATGGGGACAGGAAGAAAGGCCGCTAAGCGCCGCCTGTGCGTGATGTAAACCAAGACATACTACGCACCTGTCATGAGTGTCCCCCGCCGTGATGTACCTGGTACATGGCTCCTTACATTTTCGAAAACTCATCGCGTCCGCGAAGAGGAGTTAACACTGCTCGAAGAGATCGCTGGAGAACGCGAGACGATAGGGCACAGATGATTCGCTATTCCTGAAGGAATGAAATCTGAGCGAAATGGCGCGCTGCACCCAGGTATATCATGCGTGCGCATGCGCAGGGTGGTGCTATGCGCCATTTGGCCAATAGGATTGGCGGGATGGTATAGGGCTTCAGACATTCGTCACACCAGAGGTGTTCCCATACGTGGTGACGTCACCGCAGCATCGAAGTGACCTATGATAGGGAAACACACATTGAGTGTTTAGCGCTCTGTGATGTTCATCTCGCATTCTCGGTCCGAAAAAACATCAGGTCATGCGCAGACTATCCTGTCTCTTTGAGTTTAAATCTATATTTATTCACACCATTTCTTGAAAACCTCTATACGAACACATTTGCCCGAGAAAGTGCGGGAGACGAATTTCCGTGATGATAAAACGCCCCCGCGTAATCTACGCCCCTGAGCTCAGGTCACAGATAAAGACTAACCTATAATGCAGGCAAAAATATTACACAAATCCTTAAAGGTTAATAAAATCGTTAAATAACACATAAATAATTAAAGGTTTTGGTAACACATTAAAATAACGTTTCATTTGTAAACATTGCACTGGTAACACTTTATAATAACTGCTCTATATGAATCGTTAGGTAAGCTTTAAAGGGGGGGGGGGGGGGGTGAAATGCTTGTTTTCACTCAATATCCTGTTAATCTTGAGTACCTATAGAGTAGTACTGCATCCTTCATAACTCCAAAAAGTCTTTAGTTTTATTATATTCATAAGAGAAAGATAGTCTGTACCGATTTTTCCTGGAAAAACACGAGTGGCTGGAGGCGTGGCGTGTGGGCGGAGCTAAAGAATCACGAGCGCGAGTAGGCTTTTGTGTTGAGCGCGTCTGGATAGTCAGTTCATCCTTTTTAAAGCTTTATCCCAACAATAATATAGTCATTAGTAGTTTATAAATATAGCTATACAATATACATGCCTTGCTCTTGAATTATAAGCACATATATTACAAAGGACATTAAAGCCTCTGTTATCTTCCTAGCAAAATAAATAAACAAACACAACACAGAGGAATACAGAACTCTAAAATATTTATTTCAAGATGCAATAATATGAAACTGTACACTCGGATAATTTTTTCTTTGAAATTGCAGAGGTTTAGTCCTCTTTTTTTATCAAGTGTACAGCTGTACAGTTTCATTATTTGCATCTTGAAAAAAATATCTCTGTGATTTTAATCCCTCTGTGGTGTGTTTAACTTTTCTGTTTGGAAGATAAATGATCCTTTAAATCTCCTTTGTAAATGCTTTGTGTGATGGCCACAGCCATGGCCTCAAAACCAGTTCAAGAGCGGTAAACACATGCACTTATATTTTTCTTGAGTTTTTGTGGTTTTTCTTTAGGATTATTTTATATACTTTTTCATACACATTTGCTGTAAATATTTAGTTACAAATAACTCACAGGACACGTAGTTCATTTCACATACACTATACTTTATTTAGTTGACCATCCAGAAGTATATTTTTGGGAGCACGCACCCTTAGTTACTTTTGGATTGTCATTCTGTTTGTATAACTATTTGTTTCTGAGATAACCAGTGTTGGATTCTACCCCCGTGAGAGATCCAGGAAGTAGAGCTGAAGATCTTTGCCCGAACCCGACGGGACTGTTCGACTTTGGATAAAACACTGCGCTCATCACTGTCACTTTCTAGTCAGCTGACCAATCAGAGTGCAGGAGGGGCTGGCCAAATTCCACACCGATCAACTGTCACAACTGTTATTTGTTACAACGATGTGTCAACAAGCGCAACAACGAGAAAAATGGAATATAAATTAATATTGCTGGTTTCTGAGCATCCAGAGAATTTAAGTCAGAAAAAAAAGATTTACCAAAACAGACAGTTTAGTGGTTATTCTGTATCATAGCAACCAACGCGTCTTAACCGCTGATGTATAATATAGATATCATATACCGTATTTTTCGGACTATAAGTCGCACCTGAGTATAAGTCGCATCAGTCCAAAAATAGGTATGGTGGTATGTTCGCCCTTTAAATAAAAAAAGAGATCAAAGTGCTTCCCATGCGAAGCCTGGACGAGTCTGATGTGTTGTGCCATCTGGGATGCCCTTCAGGGGGAGTACATGGCCTTTCCTTCGAGCAGTCAGTGGCAAGACATAGCGGAGGACTTTTGGAGACAGTGGCAGTTTCCCCTATGTGTCGGGGCGATTGACGGGAAGCATGTTCGCATCAGAGCACCACCACAATCAGGCAGCGACTTCTACAATTACAAAGTTTTTTTTCTATTATCCTTATGGCAGCTGCTGATGCGAACTACAGATTTATTTACGTCGATGTTGGCGCATTCGGGCGTGAGATTGATGGAGGTGTGTTGGGCCGCAGTGCGTTTGGATCCAGACTGGCACAGGGCAGTCTCAATCTACCTGCTCCTGCTGTCCTACCGAGCACCACAACTCCCAGTCCTTTTTTTTTTTCTGGGGGATGAGGCATTTCCCTTACAGGAGAACCTGATGCGACCCTATCCAGGTGAGAATAAAAATAATTGATAGCAGACCTGCTCAATAAAATAGCCCAGAAGCAATGAAAAAGAATGCACTGGTCTTAGCTTGTTTATAGATTGTTATATATTTATAGTTAATAACATTATTTGTCTTCTCATTATTAAAGGCACAAACCTGCAGGATAGGAAGCGTATTTACAATTACCGACAGGCCAGGGTGAGACGCGTGGTGGAGAATGCCTTCGGGAAAAATTGGCTGCTCGCTTCCGAATTTTCAGCTGCCCGATTGACTGCAAACCTGAAAAAGCGGTGAAGCTCATGAAGGCGTGCGTGGCTCTCCACAACTTTCTGGCATCCACTGAACGTGCCAGATATATGCCTGCCACCTTTGTGGATGCGAAGAGAGGTCCAGCCTGGACAGTGGAGGCAGCACGTTGCAGGGGACCAGAACATGGTCGACGGACCACGGTGTTCGGTCGGCAGCAGCAGACCCTCCCGGAGAGCGGCACTTGTCAGGGAGCAGCTGGCTGACTTCTTTTTATCAGATGTTGGCGTGTTTCCCCACCAGTACAGTGTGCTACGATTGGGTAGCACTGACCAATAAATTGATAAAAGGTCGCTTTGAAGCATGATTTTTTTAAATTAGTTAATACTTTACACATTTGAACTAATATGGCATTGTGAAAACCATTTCACATTTTAACTAATATGGCATTGTGAAAATCATTACACATTTTAACTAATATGGCATTGTGAAAACCAAATGGTGACAGTGTAATTCATTTTCATATGAAGGCTACTGAACTTTAACATGTTTTACACAGAACATGACCTAAAAAATGTCAGTAACAAATAACGTCAGTAACAGCATGTAGCCTACAAAATTGGTAGACAAATTAAGTCGAATTTTAAAAGGGCTCATACTGCCGCATGAGCTGTTTAATGTCACGCATCAAAATTGCACTTTGTTCCTGTGGGAGATTTTGTAGAAAATGGCACAGGTAATTACAAAAAGTGGTGTGTATGTATGGAGCCAGAAGAGTCTCAATAAAGATAAATGCACACACTACAGTCACATATGCACACATAGGATTCATACATGCACACACATGATTCATAAATACACACACAAGATGCACAAATGCGCAAAAAATTCACAAATGCACACACAAAATTTAAAAAGCACAGAAGATTCACAAATGCATACAAAATTCAGAAATGCACACAAAAATCAGAAATACACACACAATTTAGAAATGCAAACAACATTTACAAATGCACTCAAGATTCACAAATGCACAGGACAAGATTCAGAAATGTATTTCTGATGCACACACACATATATCTTGATTCACAAACTGCTTGCGGTCTGTGAACTTCACTGCATTTGTGTGTGAATTTTGAGACTCCCCTGACTTGGCTCGACACACAAATGCTTTTTTTTAAACAGGGAATGATCAGCAACCAATCAGATATCTCCCTTGTTTGAGCCAATCACAAGAATGCACCCCATGTGGGGGGATTGTTTACTTATAAGCCAATCACATGAACATGTTCACACAGCAATTGTATTAAATTGTATGAAAATACAGATGTTTAGATTACAATTCAGGTTTATTTTTTATTATTTTTTACTAAATATAAATTTAAAAATGTCTCAATACATATAGCCCAGTGACTGCAGAAAAAAAGTTAGCCATGGATTCATAAATTTGCAATTATTTCATTTTATTGAAATATTTTAATGAAAGTAAAAAAAAAAATGTTTAAACCTTTTTGAATATTTAAATATATCTAAATATTCTTTTGGATGCAATATAGAAGTCACTTTAATTATAATATTCAGTCCCTACATGAAGAGAGAGTCAGTGGTCCGCTGCGAGAGGAAAGTGGCTCTCTGGCTGCGAAAAGTGGGTCTCCGGCTGTCGTTTGCTTAGGAAAGTGAGTTGATCGCTGCGTGAGGAAAGTGAATCGTTCGCTCAACTTCGCTGCTTGAGGAAAGTGAATCGTTCGCTGAGGAAAGTGAGTCGCTCGCTGGGTGAGGAAAGTGAGTCGTTCGCTGCGTGACTCGTGAGGAAAGTGAATCGTTCGCTGAGGAAAGTGAGTCGCTCGCTGGGTGAGGAAAGTGAGTCGTTCGCTGCGTGACTCGTGAGGAAAGTGAGTCGCTCGCTGGGTGAGGAAAGTGAGTCGTTCGCTGCGTGACTCTTGAGGAAAGTGAGTCGTTCGCTGCGCAAAGTGAGTCGCCGGCTGTGTGAGGTAAGTGAGTCGTTCGCTGAGGAAAGTGAGTCGTTCGCTGATTGGCTTATAAGTAAACAATCCCCCACGTGGGGTGCATTCTTGTGATTGGCTAAAACAAGGGAGATATCTGATTGGTTGCAGATCATTCCCTGTTTAAAAAAAGGCATTTGTGTGTCGAGCCAAGTCAGGGGAGTCTCAAAATTCACACACAAATGCAGTGAAGTTCACAGACCGCAAGCAGTTTGTAAATCAAGATATATGTGTGTGTGCATCAGAAATACATTTCTGAATCTTGTCCTGTGCATTTGTGAATCTTGAGTGCATTTGTAAATGTTGTTTGCATTTCTAAATTGTGTGTGTATTTCTGAATTTTGTGTGCATTTCTGAATTTTGTATGCATTTGTGAATCTTCTGTGCTTTTTAAATTTTGTGTGTGCATTTGTGAATTTTGTGTGCATTTGTGTATCCTGTGTGTGTATTTATGAATTATGTGTGTGCATGTATGAATCCTATGTGTGCATATGTGACTGTAGTGTGTGCATTTATCTTTATTGAGACTCTTCTGGCTCCATATGTATGTCCCTCTTTTCGCTTTCCCTCTCCCTCTCTCTCTCTCTCTCCCTCTCTCTCTCCTGCTGTATTTCCTGCAGCCTATCGAGGAGCGTACGCTCACATGGATCCATAATCGGCCTGTGGCTTTTGCGCTTCCTTTTACCACCACGGGAGGCTGATGATGTTGGGGTGGTAGGGGGATGAGATGGTGTAGAAACGGTCGAAGCCACTAGTGTTGGGGTGGTGGGAGGGTCAGAAGTGGGGGAAACTGGGATATGGATGAGTCGGGATTGGGGGTAGATGGAAGTGCCTGATCTCCCTGTGCAATAATGCTTTCCTCCTCCTCATCATCATTATCATCGTGGCCCTCATCGTCTCCCTCACCTGCCTACACAGAAAGAAAATGTAGGCCTACTCCTGTTTCAAACGTCCTGACCAAATCAGTAGCCTTCCATTCTCAGTAAATGAGTTATAAAGGAATCAAAATAATAAAATATAATATAACTTAAATTTAAATGTACAAATTGAATGGATTTGGATGTACACACACATGTCCCTCCCTCTCTCTCCCCTGTCGTAGACTATTTCAGCTTCTCGAGAAGGGCACACAGCATTGACTTCTAGATAGGCTACACACACAACGTTGTTTACATACCAAAAAAATTTATTCTGTAGTCCTATGCTTTATGAATTCACTCAGCCAGCTAAGTTGAGTCAATATTTTTGGGTAGCCGAAACTTAGCTGCCCCGCACCACTTCTGCACGCCACCTTCCACTTTTTGTGAATGTATGTAATTTGATTTTGTCACGGGCACTTTTCCAGTCCGTTTTTACTTTATCTATGGGTTTTCCCATCGCGGTTGCAACCTCTCTCCATGCATTTTCGAACGCTATTTTATTTGAAGGTAATTGCGATGAACTATCGTATAAATGTGGATGAATGCGTTAAGTCGCAGGACCAGACAATCTATGGAAAAAAGTGCGACTTATAGTCCGGAAAATACGGTATAGATCAGTGGTCTCAACGGAAAAAATAGAAGGCCACAAAAAGCGCTCTCAAGTGCTCACAGCTGGGCGTGGCTTTTTCAGCTGCCTAAAAACGCTTTGGTGGACACAGGGCCTAACTGCTCAAAAACAGTGTTAATTTAATTAAGGACATTATTACTGATTAACATGTTCATCAGGTGAAGGCTTTTTCTGTGTCAACGATGACAAAGCAGGGTTAATAACTCACAAATTGTGCGTGAGACACACATGCAAAGATTATTACACCGAAGACAAACATGCAGGATCAACCATTTTTGTATCCTAAAACGGTAAAATTGTATCCTATTTTCCGTTATTATGTATAGCCTAAAATAATTAGTGTAGTATTTAAGGTTAAATGGAGAAAGGGGTTTTAAATTCAATGCAAAAGGCAAATTAATGCAAGAAAATACTGAATTTAACCCAAGAAAACATTACATGTCATTACACGTCATGCCCTGATGTCACGTGACATTATGGGACCTATATGGGTTGTGCGTAAAAGCACGCACATATTCCAGGTAATCACTGGCAGTGTGAAAATGCAAAATGTAGCGACCCGGGAACAATTGAGCCCCTTTCACACTGCACGTCGGACCCGGCATATTGCCGGAACATTGCCGGGTCGCCTTCTGTGTGAAAGCAACCACATCCCGGGATTGATTCCGGCATTGAACCAGGGTCGGGGACCTAGTAACATTGCCGGGTTCAACCCGGGACGAGCGCTGTGTGAACAAAAGCCAGATCTAATGCCGTGTCGAAGTGATGACACGCGTTATCGCGCAACTCTTTTACCGACTGTTTTGAAGGAAGATCAACGTTTGCTACGAAAAATATGTGCAAACTGTAATGAAGCAGAGATCAGTTAGTTCCTCACTTTCCATGGTGACACCGAGATCGTTCGCTTACGGGATCTTTAAGGGTTGTGTGTAAAAAGCCCACATATCCCGGGTAATCACTGGCAGTGTGAAAGTGCAAAATCTAGAGACCCGGGAACAATTGCTGAAACAATTTATCCGTGAATTTGCCGGAATTGCAGTGTGAAAGGGGCTTGTCAGTCCACACAGCGACGTCACGCCCGCAGCCTGTAAATTCCTTCAGAAAACAGTGTGTGGCACACTTGAGCGTATTTTCAGACTCACATCTAATTTGAAGTAGCTTTTAATGGGAGCGGCAGCGCAATACTTTGATAAAGAATAGATAAGGCTATGTCAAATATTGTTTCTATTTTAGTTTTAATGAAAAACCAGGGGACCCCCCGAGGTCATTTTTTGGGCCTTATGGGGGGTCCCTCCAGCCCTCCCCCCTCAATTCGAACACTCAATAATGTGGACAGAGTATTTACGCTAATGTTGGCATTATTCTTTTATGAAATGTCAGCTGCTAGTGGCGAAGGAAATCCGGCGGAGCCTTTATCTAAATTTCGTTATTGCCAAATACCCATTTTAATTTAAAATGTATCTAAAAATTTTAGATAAATTTTAGAAAAAGAGCTGTGTGTGTGTGCACATTTGAATAATGTCGGGCTGTAAACAGGTTCAGGCTTTTAAAAAGCTGTCAATCAAAATTGTCGGGCTCGGGTCCTGTCGGGCCTAACTTTAAAGGCCCGATTACAGCTCTACCAGGAAGTTGCCTGGCTTAAAGCATAGACAGTAAAAGAAATGGACACAGCGACCCCATTAGATTCAACGTAGACATGTGAAGTCAATTATAAGCACGCACTTCCTGGGGATCGGGCGTACTGCGCGGACTCAAACTGAGCTTGATGAAATAGATATCACATGAGCAACCTGTAAGTCTTGTAATTGCTGTGCCAAGTGAAATCTGAATCACCCACCGAATCTTCCAGAGAAGGCGAGTGTGAACTGGAGCAAATTTTGTTAAGTGTTCTGATTAATTATCTCCCTTGACTTTATGCCTCCACCGATTTCCTCATAGACAGTAAAAGATTGTCTGCGAGCTTCTCCTCCTGTCCATACGGTAATTTCTCTACTGTGCGACAGAGAGTCACTGGTTACGACGCAATCATTAGCCTATTTTTTACAAAAACTGCTTCTACGGCACCATAACGTAAAATACAAAGTAATTGAGCCTTTTATACATTTTCGTGTTTCTTTAGAAATAATTAATGGACAAATGGAGTCTTTAAATGCCTCAGATGTAAAGTTATTCGCTGTCGAAGTGACGCCAAAATAAATGGGAGTCAATGGAATGCTAACAGCAGATGGGGGTCCGTTAGCCAAGTAAATATGAAACTCTGCCCCCTGGCTTAAACAGGTGGCATTTGGAGCATTTTTATAGGCGAGGTGGCCTACTTGGACACTACCATTGTTTTTATGTCCGGGGGAGTAGCTCATTCTCTCCTTAGATATTTTAGGTTTAGTTTTATATTGTACTTTTGTTGAATTAAGGTTAAGTAAAAGTACATTCCTTTTGGAATAAGTTTTAGGTATATTTTGCTTTTATTTGTAGCTTATGTTGTAGTGTTAAATTGGTCTGATCAGCCAATATATAAGTCCCCGTTGTTTCATTTGTAGGAAGTCAGTTGTATTTTTGAATTTTTTTGTTTGGAGCTTTAGTTACCATCTGTTTATTTGACTTTTTTTTTGTTGCCATAATTGTTGGGAAATAAAAATCCTTATCTTTTAACTTTCCTTGTGTCATGGCCTAGTGGTTAGAGAGATTGTATTTTTACCCACCAAGGTCAACTTGAAAGGGTGAGAGTTGCACAATGCAAATATGTTTACAGATTACACTTGTAATAGTTGTAGTGTTTCTGTGAAAACTCTAAACGGTTACATACTACATTAAGGGTTACACAGAAATGAATAAGGCACATTTTGTTGCATAGCAGGTTGCAAGTTACGGTTCAGAAATTACAATGCATTAAATGTCATGTTTACCGTCACCATCATCGGCAGTTATCTTCTGCGTAACAGTGCGAGTCTCTGCAAGTTACTAACTGTCAGAAACATAATTGTGTGTGATATATTTAATATTTTAAAAGGAAAACTCTTTAATATTTGCAGTACGTTTATCACAGTGTTGATCTCTTTTTCTTATGCATGACAACAGGAAATTACCCTTTTGACCACAGAGAACTTTGGCTGTTTCTCAGTAGGTGTTCTTCAGCAATCTTGCATCCTTGTGATCTCACTATATGTCATCATTAACCATCAACCATCACACTCATACACACCCTCTCAAATACTCACACATATACACATTCTCACAAACACAAGTACACACTTTCACAACATTTTTCCTCACAAATGCGTCCTCACACTCACATTGTCACATGCACCCACAAACACGTCCTAGCGTTCACATGCTTTCACATAAACTCACACATCCTCATACAAACATGAAACATCCTCACATATATACACACACACAGACAGACACTCTCACATACACATTTACATAGACACACACGCATCCACACAAGCATTCATACATGACCACACAAGCATCCTTACACATACACACTCTGACATGAGCATCCTCACATGTTTCTAGGACTGCACGATTAATCACATGCATTTGTTGTCACGGCACGGTAGGACGTGCAGAGGAAGAAACAGGGTCTGGGTCCAAATGCAGGGAAATTATTCATTAATTATAAACCGGAACAAAAAAAGCCAACACAGGAAAAAACTAAACACAAACAAAACAGCAGTAACAAGAGTGGATGCCGCAGACATGAAGACATGAAACCAGCAACCACAGCATAAACAAACAACAAATAATACAGCCAGTCAGAGTAGTGTGTGAGACAAGAATATCCAAGACAATGAGCAACAGCTGAGTGTGTGATTGAGAGACAGGTGTGCAGAGTGAAGGTAATGAGTCTGGGAGCAAGGGAGAAACACAGGTGGAGCAACTAAACAATAATGAGGTGACAAGGTGGGCGGGGTCAGAAAAGACAGGAAAAAAACACATGGCACCAAACAAACAAAACCCTCACAGAAGACAGTCATGCGTGTCTCTTCAATAAAACTGGTCCTGTGATTAGTAGTAAATATTCATCACTGGTTTTCAAACGGAGCAGCATTTACTACATAGAGCTGTAATTAACTGACATGCTACGCAATATTGCATTCATAATTGAATGTGATTCATCTTCACAGTCCATGTTTTATTACTAAGGATTGTTTTGCATTCAACAGATGCCTTTTTAAGATGAACCCCAAGAAGGGATAGAAAATGGGGAAGATCACATCGAGAAAGAAATTGGCAGTCAGTCCAAAGGTTCTTTCATTGATTAATAAGATCATGGACTATGAATAGATGGAGTAAAAACTTTGAGTGTCAGATCTTTCTACATTGCCTAGCAGACATTCCTGTCAGTGTCACAGACTTGAAATATTTTCTGATTATTTGCTTTCATGGTTGAATTATTCTGTCTAAATTAATTAATCTGTTCACAGGTGGTTCAGTTTTAAGAAAAAAATGTAATTATTTGTTTACCAAACTATTATATTGTTGCAGTTTTGAACAGTTCCTTTTATTGTGTGTTGTTGCAGTTATGATATTTCTTTTAATATTTTTTAAATATATATTTTTTTATATTTAATATTTCTTTTAATATTGCAGTTATGAACAAACTGATTTGGTATGTTGTTGCAGTTGTGATCTAGTTTTAACTTTTGGACTAATTTTTTAAATTGGAATATTGTTGCAGTTAAGATAGTTTGTAAAAAAATTTTTTATACTATTGCAGTTATGGAAAAAGCTTTGGAATATTGTTGCAGTAGTGCTATAATCTATTTACTGGTATATTGTTGCAGTTTTGAACAAAAAATATTAGTAAAAGATTGTATATTCTTGCAGATAGGTCAATAGATTGTTAAAACACTGTTCCGCACTTACGGCTGATTATTTGAATTAAAGCACTGTTCAAACTTTATGATAATTCAATGGTTTTTACTTAACTTCCCACAATATTTAAGTAAAACATCTTATTGAACATTAAAAGCTGAAGATAATACAGAACATTTAATGTAAAATTACAGCAAAAAACTTTTTTTTTGAATTACGGAAAATTAATGTTATTTAATGTGCTCTTTATTTTACGCTATTTTTCTGGGACCCCAGCTTACAGAATTTTTTTTTAAGGGATTTTTTTTTTTTGTGTGCAGCTAAATATTTTATTATTATTTACTAGGTCTTCTATTTTTTTTTTTTTTTTACAATGTAGTATAATTAAAGTTATTATTTGTTACTTTGACCATTCTTTTTACTTTTCTAATATGTTTCATATGATATTGTTTCATATTTACAGATGTAATAAACTTAACTGAAGACATACCATTTTACTTCCAACACCCTTCCTTCTCCCAACACACTTTTCACACATTTGGGGCCTGTACCATGATGGTAGCTGAACAAATTCTGAGTTACAGGATTAGTTTTGAGTGGACAAAACCAAACCTCTCCAGTCCGGCTTTGTTGGTACCATGACGCTGATCATCAACTTTCTTTGTCAACTCAGGCTTTGATCCTGAGTTTGTGGAGCGCGTGCACATGAATATGTGACATCACTGGTGAACAGCCAATCATGGCCTTGCAATACAAATCAAGTTTGATTTACTTCTCGCGAGAGACCCAGCGAGATTCAAAACTGAAGGTTAAAGGTTTTGCTAAAGGTTAAGAGATTGAAGAACATGACAAATTTAAACGTCATATGAAATATGAAGGAGGACAAATAAAATAAATTATCTTGCTTTATCAGTGAAGTCACAAGTGAATCTCGTTAACCTAGTTTACACATTTGAAAATATATAGTGAAAATATATATATTTTTTAAATAGTGCAATCTTTTGATCTGTATCTTATCTGTATACATTACTATTTAAAATAAACGATTTATAATAACTGTTAAAGTAAAATTGCTTGTGTGTAAAAGATAAATAATAATATGAATCACAATAATTATATAAATCATAAAAAGACTCAGTAATTATATTTTTTTTGTTGTTGTTGTTTTTTTTTTTTTTTTTTTTTTTTAGCATTAGTGACCTTTAATTTGGAGCAAGATAAACTGGAGTGACTGTGTCAAACATGTGTCACTTCTCTCACATCTGATTGGTCCAGCTTCAGTTTGAGATCTCTAACCAACATAACTTGCAGGTTAGCCGTGGAGTGTAAGTTACTATGGCAATAAACAGCTAAAAGCCAAGCCACTTAGATGGTAACTAAAACCCAGGATTGGTGCAAACTAAACTGAAACTTACCTGGCTAGCCAAATAATCCGGCTTCATGGTACAGGCCCATGGTTTCCCCAACATGTTTTTTTTTTAAGGAAATGTTTGCTTGAGGTTCAAATGCAGGCCTTGCATTGACTGGTGATTGAATGAACATGGATGTGTATGTTTTATTTTTCTCAGCAGGACACATGAAAAGTCTAGTAACTGCATCTGTTTAGGATTTATTGTGGTAACAGCTGCCCCGTGTGTCATGGTGACTCCTTTGATTTTTCTAGTTCAGGGGTGGTGTACGTCAAGCCATAGCCCTGCAGAGTTTTGCTTCAACCCTAATCAAACACACCTGAACAAGCTAATCAAGGTATGAAGGGTTATTAGAAAGCTACAGGCAGAAGAGTTTTTATTAGAATTGGAGCTGAACTCTGCAGGGCTGCGACTCTCCAGGACCAGAGTTCACCACCCCTGGTCTACCTGTATGTTGTGTATGGATGGACCTTTTTCCATCTGATATTAAGATGAATTTTCAGAAGTGGTCAGCATCAAAAACGGGTGAAAACAAAGTCTAAAAAGTTTTGTGATTAAGTCACTGAAAACACAGACAATGTATAATACAGTGAATAATAAAAAATGCCTGAGCTTGTGTAAAAAATAATTAGTATTATACCACGGGGCTGTTGAATGCTTGAATCTGATTGGCTGACTAACGTTTTGAGTTGTGCAGTTATTTTCAGGGGAAAACATGGCAAATGTAGTTCCAGGCAGCTCTCTTGAGCGCATTACAGTTCAAAACAACAACATGAGATGATTTTCCTAAAGTAAATACTGGTACACATGAAATTTTTCACTAGTGAGGTAATAACAGTGCAATTTAAAGATGCTGCTGCAGAACACTGTTGAGGGACACACAGAGGTAGCCTACACAAGCTCTCTCTCTCATTCTTTCTCTGTGTGTCCCTGTCTCTCTCGCTCTCTTTCTAATAATCTCATTAATAACTGCATTATACTGCTACATATGTAATAATCCTACTCACAATATTGATTTAAGAACAAAAACCGGAAGAATCCCTATCTTCTGATCGATGTCTTGAGGTGTGGTTACCGTAGTATACAGGGTGTGATTTGTGGAAAAAAAAACTTGTTTTGAAACATTTTAATTCATAAAAATAAACCATGAGAACATGAACTAGATGACGTCATGCGCTAATTAGCTTATTTATGACATAAGTGCATTGCCTCAAAGTGTATTGCCTCCATATGCTCACATACCGCAATTTAATTTAGCCGTTTAATTAAATTCTCAATAAAACTGTTTCTATTACTATAGTTTGAAGTTTCTGTTGTCAGACAACGGAATTAATATTATAATGACTGAAACGCAGTCCATTAAGAACCAGCTCTCAAACATTAATCTGGGAAAGAGAGACCTCATGCTTGTGCTAAATCTAAATCTAGCGACAAAGACGCCAAGTTAGCAACTCCACTGCCCAGCGGACGAGACTTAGGTCTCTGTAGAGCAAAAGTGGGCATTTATCACCATGTGGGAGTTTTCAAACTGCTGAGTGTTTCTGAATCATGCAATCTAAATGATCCCCCTTACCCAACCCCACCCCTAAACCTAACGTCACTATTACATCAACCAATCAGGTATCATGGTGTAAAAACACCTTGATCTGGTAACTCCCATTACTTTCCTGCAGAGAGCTATAGAGCATCAGAGTCCCGCCCACAGCCCAAGAGAGCTTTGGTGCCGGAAGTAAATTTCCCATTCATTTCTCCCATTGACTTTTGGAAAAATCCGTATCTAAAGAGTTTTAGAGCATGTGTGAGGATAACCAGCTACGGCTGAACTCATAAGCATATAACATATCATTTCAAGTGAAAAAATTAAGACAAAATCCAAAAAAGTCAAAGGTACAAGCCTGTGTACAAATTTTCATTTCGAGCGCAGGAACTACTCATCCTATAAACCACCGCGCCTCACTGAATTCGACTGAAGCCACAACCGCGAACGAGCCTTTTGAGCGACTTTCGAATCTGATGACGGCCGCCCGCGCGAACTTTTTCCTCCAGTGAATTTTATTTTATATAGTGAATGTGCAGTAATAGCAGTTCTTTCAGTATTAATCGTGTACGTCAGCAACATGGTGCAGTGCTTTGTACCTGACTGCAATCACCGCTCAGTCGTCAACACATGTCGTTGCCATTACACAAATGTTCAGTAAATACACAAAAAGGTATGGCTAGGCTAAATATTGTTTTGACAGTGGCTTTATAAAATGCTTGATGACTCATACCATATGAAGGCTACAGTAGCCTAGCTAAAGTTGACGATAATGCTAACTGATGTTACCAACCTCCCTGCAAAACTCTCTTAATGATCTTCAGTCTTCACGGACCTTCGCGGGGTTTAACCAGATGGTTACATGAGCTCCACCAATCAGATGCATCACTGTGGGATTGTGGGATTGTTCAGGATTGTGGGTAATGAAGTACTTAGCCAAGACATTGTGAATAAAATGCATTTATGTCAAAACAAGGTTAGTGCCCCATGATCCTTTTGCATTTATATGAGCATATACTATCACTTAGTACAGCCGTAGCTGGTTTTAAGTCTACCATGTATGGTTACGTTTTTATGGCTTATACCCCAAATGTCAAGGCAGAAATTGCATTGAATTTTTACTTCCGTCACAAACTGTGGGCGGGACTGTGATGCTCTATACTTGCAGTGGACCGGCTTCAACCGTCTCGTAAGTGTTGATAGGGTATTACTCGTGAGGTGTAATCAATCAGATAGAGCTGTGGGCGGGACATTGAGCAAGTCTGTAGAGTGGTGAATACAGAGAGGCTGCGCGGCAGATATCAGAGCCAGCCAAAGTAGCGCATTTAAAAATTAAATTGACTTTAATTAAACCACGGATCCGTGATAAGTTTTGTGATCCGTCTCCCCACTAGTGTAGTAGCACTAATCACTTTGAGGGGGGTGAACTTTTTTCTGGGTCTAGAGTTATATGGGGTTCACAAACCTTTGGTCACAAACCTTTTGGAATCATCTGTGAAATGTTTCTGTATTTAATGATAAAACCTGATTCCAAAGAAGTTGGGATACTGTACAAATTGTGAATAAAAACAATGCAATGATGTGGAGGTTTCAAATTTCAATATTTTATTCAGAATACAACATAGATGACATATCAAATGTTTAAACTGAGAAAATGTATAATTTTAAGGGAAAAATAAGTTGATTTTAAATTTCATGGCATCTCAAAAAGTTGAGACAAGAACATGTTTACCACTGTGTGGCATCCCCTCTTCTTTTTATAACAGTCTGCAAACGTCTGGGGACTGAGGAGACAAGTTGCTCAAGTTGCTCAACTGTCTTAGGTCTTCTTTGTCGCATCTTCCTCTTTATGATGCGCCTAATGTTTTCTATGGGTGAAAAATCTGGACTGCAGGCTGGCCATTTTAGTACCCGGATCCTTCTTCTACACAGCCATGATGTTGTAATTGATGCAGTATGTGGTCTGGCATAGTCATGTTGGAAAATGCAAGGTCTTCCCTGAAAGAGACGATGTCTGGATGGGAGCATATTTTGCTCTAGAACTTGGATATACCTTTTATCATTGATGGTGCCTTTCCAGATGTGTAAGCTGCCCATGCCACACGCACTCATGCAACCCCATACCATCAGAGATGCACGTTTCTGAACTGAGCACTGAAAACAACTTGGGTTGTCTTGTTCTCTTTAGTCTGGATGACATGGCGTCCCAGTTTTCCAAAAAGAACTTCATATTTTGATTCGTTTGACCACAGAACAGTTTTTTTACTTTGCCACTGTCCATTTTAAATTAGCCTTGTCCCAGAGAAAACGGCTGTGCTTCTGGATCATGTTTAGATATGACTTCTTTTTTGACATTTAGAGTTTTAGCCAGTACAGCGAATGGCACAGTGGATTGTGGTCATGACAATGTTTTCTGGAAGTATTCCTGAGCCCATGTTGTGATTTCCATTACAGTAGCATTCCTGTATGTGATGCAGTGCTGTCTAAGGGCCCGAAGATCACAGGCATCCAGTATGGTTTTCCGGCCTTGACCCTTACGCACAGAGATTGCTCCAGATTCTCTGAATCTTTGGATGATATTATGCACTGTAGATGATGATAACTTCAGATTCTTCAAATTTTTTCTCTGAGAAACTCCTTTCCGATATTGCTCCACTATTTTTCGCTGCAGCATTGGGGGAATTGGTGATCCTCTGCCCATCTTGACTTCTGAGAGACACTGCCACTTTGAGAGGCTCTTTTTATACCCAATCATGTTGCCAATTGACCTAATAAGTTGCAAACTGGTCCTCCCTGCTGTTCCTTATATGTACATTTCACTTTTCCGGCCTCTTAATGCTATCTATCCCAACTTTTTTGGAATGTGTAGCTCTCATTAAATCCAAAATTCGCCAATATTTGGCATGACATTTCAAAATGTCTCACTTTCAACATTTGATATGATATCTATATTCTACTGTGAATAAAATATAAGTTTATGAGATTTGTAAATTATTCCATTCCTTTTTTACTCACAATTTGTACAGTGTCCCAACTTTTCTGGAATCGGGTTTATAGATGTGAACCCACAAAAAAAAAACAGTGACGGTGTGTTATAGGAAAACACAAGGAGAGGGTAGATCCAAATGCTGGTATGTTTATTAACAAAAAGGGTAAATCAAAAACAAACAGTCCAAGGTGACAAACAAAACAAAACAAAAGACAGAACCGGATTAAACGGAATGGGAACTCGGAAGAACAAGGAAGGCAAGAGTAAGTCACATGCTCTATGGGATGGCAGTAAAATGCATTTTTCTGCAGAAAAATTCAACAACCTCTCTGAGGATAATAAATAGAGTGTTTAAAATTGCAATAAGCAATTTCTCAAAAACACTGTTGAAAGTGTATCAGACCGAGCACCAAAACACACTTCTCACCAGTAAGGTACGTGTTCACTCATGATGACGGAGTTGCCTGGGTTGCATATCATGTTCATGAATTTGGGGGTGGGGCTATCAAGATAAAGGTGTGATCCTTTGATTTCAAATATTAAAAGCATTTTTAAACACCTTTAAAAATAGTTTAAAGGGTACATAACATACACAGTTTCACCTAATCTCATGTTAATCTTGAGTACCTATAGAGTAGTACTGCATCCTTCATATATCCAAAAAGTCTTAGTTTAGTTTATTAGTTTATTCATATAGTTGATACTTATAAAAGAAAAATACAGCTTTCCAATTCTTTCCGGAGGCATGCCGTGAGCGGAGTTATAATACTGATGTTTCGTTTGGTTTCCATTAACATATATTCACTTATGTGCTGATTTCCAACAAAATACAGAAACCTGATGCAATTGTACATATGAATGGGGTCTTTTATCACAGGGACGTCTCCATGTTTTAATAGCAAACAATGTCCAAATCCAGCGTCGACTGCATCCACTGTTCATGTAACACTGGGTTCTTGGGGAAGCTGAACACGGTAAACTTTCCCTCACATTCAAAAATGCACTTATTTGGAGGCATTCTCAAACAAATCCCATGCAGCGCTGCCGACAATTTTGAAGCACGTTGATGTGCACGGTCTCGCTCTTCTCTGGTCAATGTGTGTGCGTGGGCGCGCCTTTCCGGGAGAAATGCTCATATAAGGACTTCAGTTCTTGTCTACGTCATTAGATCCACGATCGTTTAGCATGAGAATCCATCTCTTTAACACTGCGAACAACTCTGAATACATAAAAAAACATTTTATCCCCCCCTCCCTTTAACTTCAGGCCTAAAACATTTTAAGACAAACCTATCTAACCTTCCATTTCTTATTATTTTATAATATATCACATCTTATAATATTATTTATGCATTTGTTGGTAGGTTGGGTGGTTTGGAATTAATTTATATTTTTTTCCAGAAAACTGGTTCATAACCCAGAACTATTGTTATGGTCATGTCTCCCAGGCTCACTTAAGGCTCCAGCAATTATCATCATTTCCCACTTGCATCAAGATCTCCAAATCACATTCTGTTTGTCAGATGGCTCATTATAAGGTGCACATAAGAGACTGCTAATTTCTGCCCACAACCTTAATTATATAAATCAGCAGACAGAGATTATGCAATAGTATATTTAAAGCTGGTTTTGTATGCAAACATGCAGAATGAAGTTCTCAACTGCAACTAACCACCTTAAGTTAAGATAACCTTTAGTTATAATTTTAAGGGTATTATCAGTAACACTCCATTTATCCATCAAGCACAATCAAACTACAAATGATTCAGAATGTAGCGGCACGACTCATCTTCAATGAACCCAAAAGAGCCTATGTTACACCTCTCTTTATATCCTTGCACTGGCTACCGGCTGTGGTTAGCATCGGGATCTCGTAGGCTAATGTGAGCGACACAATGACAAGATGGAACTAATCCAGTCAATCTCAATGAAGGTGGTATTAATGGAGAAAGGTCAATCAAATTAAACGTACATTGTTTTTTGAAGAGGAACGCAGGTGGTCCTTGGTAAATTTAGAAACGTGAACTGGAAAGCAAACTTGTAGAGCTTTGGCAAAAACATGACCTATATAAACAAATAATGGCCTATAAACACATTTCCGATAAAAAAGCAGCATGTGTCTAACATGTGCAATACATGTTAGACACCTGCTGCTTTTTTGTAGGAGCATGGAGCCATATTTCAATTTCAGTAACACATCTGTGATACTCCGTTTGGATATTAATACAATATCATTGGAAAGAGAAATGCAGTAGCATCTTTCTTTTAAACAACATTGTGACTTTAAGAACAACATCAGCAACTTTAAAAACAACAGAACAAAAATGACAGAATGTTGCATACGACCTTGTTTTGCTAACATCTAACAGTTCTGGGTATTTTTTTTTTTTTTGTGGATTTCATGCTCTCATGTGCATCTGTCCGGTTGTAATATTTTTTGGGATTTTTTTCCTGCCACTCATTTATTTTATGTTTGTTTTTTTTTTCTCCCACAAATGGTTCTTTCATACACATATGTTGTATAAGCGTTCTCAAATGCTTGACTCATGTTGTGGCGGGCTTGCGCTTTCCGTTAGTGGTGGGCTTTAGCGCCCATGCAGCAGGGTGATGATTGGCTGGGTTTGGGGTCACAGGCTGTGATGGAAACACCGCCATACCCTGCCCAAATACTCAAGGAAACTCCTCTGTTCAAGGAGGAGGAGATGGCACACTACTAGTGAGTCTATCTTTTTGTAATTTAAGGTTTGGTATTCTGTAACGTGTTGTACAGGATCAAGCACACAGTGCAGAAGAACTCAATTCTTTCAATTCATCTCAATTCAAGTTTATTTGTATAGGGCCGTTCACAATGCAAATTGTTGCAAAGCAGCTTTACAGAAAATGTAAGTTTCTACATATATTTTGTAAGAGCTTATCAGTGGTGACTATCTCCAATTCATGTACATATGGCAGACATGTATGATTAAAATCAAGCAGTTAGTTAATGTCATGCAATCAAACAGATGCTGAACACTATTAGCAGCAATTATTATATCTCACGATCAAACTTAAAGCAAAATTTGGTAGTTTGGTTTGTTGTCTGAGGGTTGGCATCATCTGTGGTCTTCTGAGGTGTTTGCCCCATATGAAATATCAATATATGCTCATAAATTAAAAACCATAAATTGAACTTATTAGAATAGGGAACAATTCTATATATTGATATAACTGTCATACTTCACTTGGAGAGAAGGAACAAGAAGACCCAGGAGAATACTGAAATACACTCTGGAGGTCCTCCAGGATGGACACGGGAGGCCATGGCAGAGATGGAGACCCAGGAGGCCATGGCGGAACTGACTCCGAGGCCCCTATAGCTGGATCCCTATGTCTAACCCCCCCACCCCCCAAAAAAAACACTTGGGGGAACTTCGGGGGCTGAACATGGGGCCTAGTTCCCTCCCCGGTCATAACCCGGGATCGGCAGCCATCCCCTGGCATAACGGGCAATCGGGAGCAGGGATCTGGAACCCCTCTTGGGCTGACCTTGGGGGATCAGGAGCCCCTCCCTGGGCTTAACGAAGAATCATGAGCCCTCCCTGGGCTGAACTTGGGATCGAGAGCCCACCCTGGCATGAGAGAGAACTGTAGACCAAAAATTTCTTATTTTAATATTACTTATATTTATTTGTGAAGTTTTAGTGCATGAGTTAAAGTTTTACTGCATGAGTTAAAGTCTGCATGAATATGTAGGATCATATGACAAACACAGGGAGAGGAGCTAATTTTGACCGTACCAGAATGTGTACACGAAGGAACGTATGTACATGTAATGTGTTCCACTGATGCATAGGGTGGCATTTTCTTTCCACCAATGCATGTATGTATAAATATACCAACTGATGTAAGCATGAAGTATACATTCTATTTTAAACAAACAAACATGTTTCTGTACCTTGTAAGGAATTTGGTCAGCGGTATATAAGCTACGGTCACTGTAAAAGCCTCAGAGAAACTGAGAAACGGAGAAAAGAACATACAGCTGGCAAAGACAACAAGTTTCTCTCCTATGCCTGACGAGGCAACTGGTATTGTGATTGAATTGTAAGGGGACAAAGACTGATTTTAGATCAACATTTGGCGTCAAAGAACAGGATATCCATTTCAGACATTTGTCTCAATTATCACGATTCATAAGGTAAGACATTTTTCTTTTTCCTAAAAATAAATCTAAGTCTGCCTGATGACATATGTGATGTTGAGACGGTGGCTAAAACTGCTGAAAAGAACTGTGTAATTTTAAAATACCAGTTGTGTTGCCAATAAATGTGTCAGACATAGCTAAATTAAAGTTATTTAATTTGATGTAACTTATTGAGTCATTCTGATCGGTGGACCTCCAAGATATTTGAATGAAGCTGGGGTAAAAGTGGATCTTTTAGAGTAAAAGGCCATTTAGTCAAATTTTCAAGCGAATAAGCCGTAATGCAATTTAGCAAATTAGCTGTGATTAGAAGTGGTAGAATGTGGCGAGTCTGCTATAAGGGGCAGGTTAAACTCTCAAACCTGACTATTCACTAAAAAGCCGCACTTAGAAAAGTGTGGGAAAGTTATAAGTTGTAAGAATAGGAGCAGTTTAAAGTGGCGGGTCTGCGCTAAAGGTAGTGCTGTTTCGAGAACCCTAAAACGTTTAAACACGCTAAAGTAAAAGGTACCTTTATGAATTATAGTGGCTAGAATCGTGGGCCTTCTGATTTTGATAGTAAAGCTGTTCAATGTTTGGGAAAGAGACAGATCAGCTCAACTGAAAAGAAAAAAAATTGAATTATAAGAATATTTAGGATTTAACTTTGTTCTCTTTATCTTTCTTTGTTTTATTTTGCGTTGTCAGCTAGAGAAAGAGGAAGAGAGTAGAGGGCAGGACCCATCCCTTCAGCAACACACACACACACACACATACACAGAGTTAAATATATCCCTGCTGCTGAGAGCCTGAGACACAGATCCTCTGCAAAAATATCAGAGACTGGCTGCAACAGCAGAACCATATCTGCTTGGTACTTGGAAAAGAAGAACAAGAAGCAAGCAAAGTTTTTGAAGAAAGGACTGAATGTTGATGCTTCTTTGGATGAACAGTTTAAATGGTTCATCATCCAAAAAGACTCAGTCAAGTTGAAAGTGTAACACTAATGAGCTGATGGTATTTCCATCTGTTCCATATTAATGAATCCTGACTCTAACACATTCTGCACTCAAAGACCAGAACGTGAGTAAACAAGGACCTTCGTTTTACAACATAATTCACCATTTGGGGTGCCGTGAAGTCGGTAACATCTGCTGTGGGTGACAGTTATTACACCTATTGAGACTGTCCAGGGATACCCGTGAGCAGCCTCAAAGGAGAAACGAAACACATTCCACAACACACACACACACATAAGCACACACACACAAACAAACCTTTCTTAAAGTTCTTTACCTTCGTCATTTTATTAATAATATGTATTTTGAATATGTTTGTGCGTTGCATAAAATGGTTAATCCTTGTTATGCGAGGATTATAATTTTGCTGACTTGCAAATTGGAGATGTTTCTCCTCATTTTAAGGTTCTCAAATAGAGTCATGATTTTGTAACCCTACTCCTGACAAGGTCGTAAAAATTTTATGAGCTAACAAACAGGACAGGAAAGCTAACTCTTAAGCCCCTTTCACACTGCCATACCGGCAAATACAGGGGTAAAGTGTTCCTGCAATTGTTCCCTGGTCGCTAGATTTGGCACTTTCACACTGCCAGTGATGACCTGGTATATGTGCGTGCTTTCACACACAACCCTTGAAGATCCCGTAACAACATGTGACATCAGCGCGTGACGTGTAATGTACGAGTCGACAACGCTAGGCACGTTATACTTTCACTGAAGAAAGCAAACGATCTCGGTGTCAGCGCGGAAAGTGAGGAACTAACTGATCTCTGCTTTATTACAGTTTGCACATATGTTTTTGTCGCTAATGTTGATCTTTCTTCAAAACAGCCAGGAAAAGAGTCGAGCGATAACGTGCGTCATCACTTCGACACGGAATTAGATCTGGCTTTTGTTCACACAGCGCTCGTCCCGGGATCGATTACCGCAATGTTACTAGGTCCCCGACCCGGGTTCAATTCGGTAATCAATTCCGGGACGTGGTTGCTTTCACACAGAAGGCGACCCGGCAATGTTCTGGAAATATTGCGGGTCCGACGTGCAGTGTGAAAGGGGCTTTAGAAAGAGAATGGTAAAATATACTCAAATGTATTCTCAATGTATTAAGTATTGCTTTTTTGGTGCATTAGATGTTTCCCCATATAAATTGGAGTATCTGCAGTTTATATTGTGTGTTTAATCAAACTTTAAATGTGTGTAATTCTGCATTTGAATGTAACTTCATGTTTTGATCATTTCTATATGTTATTTTTTATATCTTTTTGGTCCCACTTTATATTAGGTGGCCTTAACTACTATGTACTTACATAAAAAAATAAGTACAATGTACTAATTGTGTTCATATTGTATTGTAAAACACTTTTGCTGCTACTGAGGGATAGGGGTAAGGTTAGGGAGAGGGTTGGAGGTATGGGTAAGTTTAAGGGTGGGTTAAGGTGTAAAGTATGGGTCAACAGTGTAATTCTAAATGTAATTACAGAAATTTAATACATATGTAATTACATGACTGTTTTTTTTTAAATATGAGTACAATGTAAAAACATGTATGTACACAATAAGTACATTGTACTAAATTATTAATTAAAATGTAATTACACAGTAGTTAAGGCCACTTAATATAAAGTGGGTCCACGAACTTGCTAGAATATCACTACTGAAATGCTATAAGTCAGAGTGGGTGTTTCCACAGAGACAAAGGAACTTTTTCCCACTTCAGATCGCGGACGTTCATTGGTTGTTCATGCGAACAGATGTGTGAACCATTTCAAGCCATAAGAGCTGACATAGGAAGTTCATCCCTCTCTCTTCTCTCCTGCTTCGACCCTCGTCGCTTCTGCTCGTCCCTCTGAGCGGCCTTGGGGCACTCTCCTATCGCCGTCCCTCTCAGCACGGAGGCTGAGAGGACAGCCGTTCTCATTCCGTTGTTTTTGTTTCTTTTCATTACTAAGTTTATTTGCCTATTCACCTCTCCACACGAGGAAGACGAATTCTGAAACACTGCTTTGTTGGACCTTTCAAATACCGTGCGATTCCGCAGCAGCACCACGAGAGAACCCACACGCTGGTCTCAAAAGACTACGCTCACGCACGCTGGAGACTTGCAAGTATCTTTTTCTAGGGAGATTTAAATGCTGCTTAAAGTTTGTCTATGATTTGAATCATTGTTGTCTTTCAAAGGTTACTGTCTGTGAGTTTGCATAACTGAGCTCATTCTGTGATCACGCTCTCTCTCTCACCTCCCTCTCACCCTTTCTCTCACATTCATTCTCTCTCTCTCCCTCTCCCTTATTTGGATTCCGTTATGTCTTGTACAAAGTTTACTGTCTGTATTGTCGTACGCATATTTACTCTGTGTGATTTGTAGTTTGATGTATTATTAGTTCAATTATTAAAAACCAATATATATTCATGATTGCCTCTGAACCGCTCATATTACGAGTCAATGAAGTGTCTGATCTTTAGCTACACGCTGTTTACTTTAAGCAACTAAATTCATCATAATGATAGGATAATGTTTTCATGGCCAGATAATATTTTTCCTGGAATTATAAGAAGTGATAACACTATTGAAAATTGATAGATTTTAAAGGGAATTTGAACAGAATCACTGTTTCACTGCTGATCACTGAGGCACCCTGCGAGGGTATAATTTTGGACATGATTCCTATAACAAGAATATGATACATTTGACAAATAACTGATGGTCAGAACTGTTTCAAGCAAATAGATTCAAACAGCGATGGACTGATATTCATTTTTAAGTCATTTTGAGTTCATTTTGGTCCATTTTATATCTAGAAAAGACAGTTTCTGTGTCATTCTCTGACGAAGATTTCTGTGGAGACCATAGGTTAAAAGGCCCCCCTTAGGAATTTCAGTCTGGTTCTGCTAGGTGGGGAAAGTGTTTAAGGATATTGTGTATAACTCTCATGGGTATACATTTGATGTCTGGCATTGCAACTCAATTATTTCTCTTCTACGAATTGAAACTGTCAATAATTGTTCTAGTGGTGTTAATGTCGAAAGCTGTTCTGTGAAAGAGTAAGCAAATAACAGGAAAAAAAAATTCCTGAGTAAGCTCTTCCTGTTGCCTTTCTGAGGAATTTGGCTCGTGTTTCAACCACAGTCCTGATCGACTCTTTCATTTGTCTGGTTCAGGTCTGATACGCTACAAAATTATAAAAAAAAAACTAAATTCTTCTAATTAATATTGTTTTCTTAAGATATTCTAATTGTTATTGTTGAATTATTAATCAGTAGGTTTTTAATGTTAATTTATTTTTTTCCCCTCATAGCTTTAACTTCCTCTTTTAGAGATGATACCTTTCTTCACAATAACCAGCACATTTTACATTTGAGAACATGTATCTGGTACAACTGTTTCTGGTAATCCAAATTTTCGGTACAATCTTGTATTCTGTTAATTTATAAATAAATAAAAATTCCAAAACGAAATTGTGAACTTGTGTCATCCCTTATAGGTGCTGTAAGGAACTTTTGTAAAAAAATATTTTTTTACATATTTATTAAACCTGTCATTATGTCCTGACAGTAGAATATGAGACAGATAATCTGTGAAAAAAATCAAGCTCCTCTGGCTCCTCCCAGTGGTCCTATTGCCATTTGCAGAAACTCCATCTCTCCCGGTAAAAAACAACCAATCAGAGCTGCGGTCCGTAACTTTGTTTGTGTTCAAAATGTAGAAAAATGTATATAATAAGCGAGTACACCATGAATCCATTTTCCAAACCGTGTTTTTGGCTTGTCCTGAATCACTAGGGTGCACTTATAATAAGTGTTTATATTCTGACTATTTTAGATTGCTTCGGGGATACCGCGGCGGAGTAACCCAGTACCTTTGTGATTCTTCATAGACATAAACAGAGAGAAGTAGTTCCGGCTATGATGTTCTTCCGCAAGACGCAAGCAGTTCTGTTTATTAACCGCTAGAGCATCAAAAGTTCCCTACCTCAGCTTTATTTAGCCACAGATTTTTCAAACTTCCTTCTTTATTTGTTTCATATATGTATCTTCCCTTTTCTTCCAATGCCCACAGCTCTTGCCATGTATGTCTTTTTAATTAACCCCTTTATTTAAGCTTTCCTAGAGGGACATACAATTATTCTTCAAAGGATTTTTGCCAACTCATCTTGAGTCAGATGTACAATTTTTAAGGCTTATGAGGCTTGATAAAATGTCAGAGCAAATAACAACTTATAAGGTTACTCCTCCCCAAAATGTGAATTTTGTCATTAATCACTTACCCCCATGTCGTTCCAAACCTGTAAAAGCTTTGTTTGTCTTCAGAACACAGTTTTATATATTTTGGATGAAAACCGTGAGGCTTGTGGCTTAATGGCTGTCAAGTAAATTACACCATTCACTGCCAAGTAATTTACACTGTCAAAGTCCAGATCATAGCGCCATTTTTTGGAGAATATGAGCTGAATGCAGGCAGCGTACACTCTTCTGTGTCAGCCACACCAAAGGTGAATTGTTTTGAATAGTTGAATCAAGTTTTTTTTTTCTTAGTGTACAAAAAGGATTCTTGTCGCTTCATAATGTTACAGTTGAACCACTAATTGCAAATGGACTATATACCGCATTCTATATACATAATGGCACATATGTGTTGTTAGATAAATAGTGATTCCTCTTTAGGTTCAGTAGATTGTAAGCAGTGTGCCTTAAAGGTACACCCCACGATTTTTTATTTATTTCCAACTCCCTCTAGAGTTAAACAGTTTAGTTTTACCATTTTCAAATCCATTCTGCCAATCTCTTGGGTTTGGCGGTAGCACATTCACTGTAGCTTAACATAGATCATTGAATCTGATTAGACCATTAGCTTCTAACTCAAAAATAGGGCCGATATCGCTAGGAAATATACTCTCATTCTGGTGTAATAATAACAGAACTTTGCTGTTGTACAACGGGTGCAGCAGGCACAATGATATTACACAGCACCTAAAAATAGGCTATCGTTGGAAGTTAGCTCACACGGTTTCACTCTAGGGGAGTTGGAAAATGTTCTAAATAGTGGTCCGTTCCTTTGAAGAGGTTATATGTTGCAATTTTAAGTTTTCCTTTCTCTTTGGAATGTTACAAGCTCTTAATAAAGATCGTCTTGGTTACGTATGTAACCCTCGTTCCCTGAAGGAGGGAACGGAGACGTTACGAATGGGGATCTCGCCCGAAAGCCCAATCACCTTCGAGGGGTACAAAACGAGCCAATGGTACACAAAGTACCTTGGTCTGCGGAATTTGCATCGCGAGCTCCGCCCCGCAGAGCGGGTATATAAGGAGCAACGCGAGCAACTCGCATTCAAGTCTTCGCTGAGGAGCTGAGCCAGTGACCCGGCCGTTCAGCGGAACAGCGATGTGGCAAGGGGACGTAACGTCTCCGTTCCCTCCTTCAGGGAACGAGGGTTACATACGTAACCAAGATGTTCCCTTTCACTCGGTCACGTTCGACGTTACGAATGGGGTCCCTTACAAAACGCCACATGCTGTGGGGAGACTTACTGTGGACATACACACGTGGGATTACCCAGAAAGGGGAATCACGACACATGGAGGCACCTAGTCCCACACATGGCTGACCAAAGGGCATGTACGCAAGTGTTGGACATCAACAGTGCTGGAGGAGCCTAGGGTTCTGACTGAGGAACTCACCTGAGGGGAATAGCGCACGCATCCAGTCCGCGGAGTGGAATGGCGCAGCAAGCGAATTGACACCAAGCAAGTCCTTACTGGCCCGAAGGGGCGAGTACCCGGGAGGACACGGGCTCTACACAGAGATTGTAAAATCTCGCAAATGTGTTAGGTGTCGCCCAGCCAGTCTGCTAGCGAGGCACCATGCGCCAGCACCCAGGAGGGAGCTATGCTCCTAGTTGAGTGACCCCTAGGGGGCATGGCAGGTCTCGAGCCTGATAAGCCAGGACATTAGCATCCACTATCCAGTGGGATAACCTCTGCTTGGAGACAGCCTTTCCCTTCTGCTGGCCTCTGTAACAGACAAAGAGCTGGTCTGAGGTCCTAAGGCACCGAGTTCTGTCCACGTAGGTGCGGAGCGCACGTACTGGACAGAGCAGCGCCAGGGCTGGGTCTGCCTCCTCCAGGGGCATGCTTGCAAGTTCACCACCTGATCCCTAAAAGGAGTGGTGGGAACTTTGGGCACGTGCCCAGGCCGGGGTCTCAAGATAACGTGAGAGTTAGCTGGCCCGAATTCCAGGCACGCTTCGTCAACTGAAAATGCCTACAGGTCCCCGACCCTCTTCACCGAAGCCAAAGCCGTCAGGAGCACAGTTTTCAAAGATAAAGACTTTAGCTCTACTGAGAGCAAGGGTTAGAAGGGAGCTCTCTGCAGTGCTGATAGAACCACTGCGAGGTCCCAAGAGGGGACTTGCTGAGGGCGAGGCGGATTGAGCCTCCTTGCTCCTCTCAGGAACCTGATGATCAGATAGTGCCTTCCAAGAGACTTACCTTCAACCGGGTCATGGTGAGCCAAAATGGCAGCCACATAGACCTTGAGGGTGGAAGGAGACAGCCTTTGTTCCAACCCCTCCTGAAGAAAGGAAAGCACTGACCCAATCGGGCAATTCCAGGGGTCCTCACGCAGTGAAGAACACCAAGTGATGAAGAGGTTCCACTTCAAAGCATAGGCATGTCTGGTGGACATGGCTCTAGCTGAAGTGATGGTAGCTACCACCTGTGGTGGCAAGGTACCTAAACCTTCCATGACCCGTCCAGAACCCACACATATAGGTTCCATAGATCGGGACGTGGGTGCCAGAGGGTGCCCCGTCTCTGAGAAAGAAGGTCCTTCCTCAGAGGAATTGGCCAAGGGAGGGGCTGTCGCGAGGGAGTACAAGTTCGGGGAACCAGGTCCAGCCGGGCCAAAAAGGCGCAACCATGAGGACCTGCTCCTCGTCCTCCCTGATCTTGCACAACGTCTGTGCAAGAAGGCTCACTGGGGGAAACGCATACTTGCGCAGGCCCAGCGGCCAGCTGTGTGCCAGGGCATCCGTGCCGAGGGTGCCCTCGGTCAGGGAGTAAAACAACTGGCAGTGGGAATTTTCTGGAGAGGCAAACAGGTCTACCTGAGCGTCTCTGAAGTGTTCCCAAATCAGCTGAATCGACTGGGGGTGGAGTCTCCATTCCCCGGGGCGAGACTGCTGTCGTGAGAGCTCGTCGGCTGCACGATTGAGCCTGCCCGGAATGTGAATGGCACGAAGCGACCTCAGATGCTTGTGACTCCACAGGAGGAGATGGCGAGCGAGTTGCGACATGCGGCGGGAGCGTAGACCACCCTGACGGTTGATGTACGCTACGGTCGCAGTCTTGTCCGTACGGACCAGAACATGCTCGTCCTTCAGCAGGGCCCTGAAGCGGTGCAGAGCAAGACGTACTGCTAGCAACTCGAGGCAATTGACATGCCACTGAAGTCGGGGTCCTGTCCAGGAGCCTGACGCAGCATGCCCGTTGCACATGGCACCCCAGCCCGTGGCAGAGGCATCTGTTGACACAACAACATGTCTGGACACCGGTTCTAGGGGCACACCGGCCCATAGAAACGAGGGGTCCAACCACGGGGTATAGTATCGGCGGCAGGCCGGAGTGATGGTCATGCCCATCTCGGGACTCGGTCGTGAAGCCAGTCCTGAAGCGTTCTCATATGGAGTAGCCCGAGCGGTATGACTGCCGCCGCGGATGCCATATGCCCCAGGAGCCTCTGAAACAGTTTCA
Organism: Carassius auratus; assembly: GCF_003368295.1. Classification (NCBI taxonomy): domain Eukaryota; kingdom Metazoa; phylum Chordata; class Actinopteri; order Cypriniformes; family Cyprinidae; genus Carassius; species Carassius auratus. The sequence goes on along the minus strand of NW_020528247.1, from coordinate 94,600 downwards.
GTGGAACCGCTCTCTTGCCCTCGAATTGTCTCAGGCAATTCAGCAGTGACTGCGTGCGCTCGTTTGTAAGCTGCGCGACCATGGCGACCGAGTCTATTTCCATACTGAGAACAGAGATCCTCTGCACAGGGGAGAGTTTGCTCTTTTCCCAGTTGACCTGAAGACCCAGTCGGGCGAGGTGTCTGAGCACCAGATCCCTGTGCTCGCACAACCACTCTCGAGGGTGAGCTAGGATCAGCCAGTCATCGAGGTAGTTGAGGATACGGACACCTTGTTCCCTGAGAGGAGCCAGGGCTCCCTCTGCGACCTTCGTAAAGACGCAGGGAGACAGGGCCAACCCGAATGGGAGAACCTTGTACTGATATGCCTGCCCCTCGAAAGCAAACCGAAGAAACGGTCTGTGTCGAGGAAGAATGGAGACATGAAAGTACGCGTCCTTCAGGTCGATCGCTGCAAACCAATCCATCGGACGAATGCATTCGAAAATGCGCTTGGGCGTTAGCATCTTGAACAGGAGTCTGTGCAGAGCTCGGTTCAAGGCACGCAGGTCCAGGATTGGCCGTAACCCACCTGTCTTCTTGGGTACTATGAAGTAAGGGCTGTAAAAGCCGGACTTCATGTCGGCTGAAGGGACCGGCCCTTTGCCAGCAGGGTCACGACCTCCGCGCGCATGGCAGGGGCATCTTTGCCCACCATTGTCGCGTGGACACCCTGAAACCTGGGGGGACGCCGGGCGAACTGAATCGCGTAGCCGAGCCTGAGTGTCTGGATGAGCCAGCGGGAAGGCCTGGGGAGCTCTAGCCAGGCTCCCAGGAACCAAACCAGCGGGGTCAAGGGGACTACAGGCATACCCACAGTGGGGCAGCGTGGTGGAGCAGACAGCCCCGGCATGGGAGGCATAGCGTCCCTTAGCGGGGGCGGAGTGCGGGCACTCGTCTGACTCCAAGTGGCAAAGAGGGCATGAGAAGGCGAAACGTTCTTGCGCCATCGTTGTGTGGAAACTGGCAAGGGGAGAGGAGAACGAGAGCGGCGAGGAAGCACGTCGCCAGCTGTCGTTCGTGGCCTCTTGGGACCCGGAGGTAGAGGAAACAGCTCTTTTAGTGAAGGTTTGGGTACCACCGGCCGCAGGGCCAGTGGCGGAACAAAAAGAAAACGAGAACAAAGGATTCTCCCCCGGCCCTCCTCCGGGGGAAGGAGTGGTCCTGCTACCATCTCCTGATGAGCTGACGTCTCCAACTCCGGGTCGCCCGTCTCAGGAATGCCGCTTGGCCTGGCGTTTGGCAGGTTTAGGGGCAGAGACGGGTGACCCAAGGAGCGCGCAGTGACCTTCATCGCCCGGAGAGCGAGGTCGGTAGCAGTGCGCGCCTCCTGCAAAACCCTCGGGTCAGCACCGCCCTCATGCAGCTGCCGGAGCAGCTTGGCCTGATAAACCTGAAGTGAGGCCATGGCATGCAGGGCAGAAGCGGCCTGGCCCGCAGCTCTGTAAGCCTTGGCCACAAGCGTGGATGAGAACTTACAGGCCTTGGAGGGAAGCTTGGGACCACCACGCCAAGCGGAGGCGCTCTGTGGACACAGTTGCACCGCAACAGAACGGGGGAATCCCAGCATACCCCTTGGCCACCCCGCCATCGAGAGCAGTGAAGGCGGAGGAAGAACCAGAACGGTTTTGGGCAGTTAAAGGTGCCTTCCATGAACTAGTTAATTCCTGGTCCACTTCCGGGAAGAAAGGAACCAGAGGGGGGTGCTGACGATCCGCATGAGCAGCCCCCAGGAACCAATCATCCAGCCTCGAGCGCTCGGGACAGGGTGGAGGATTCCACTCAAGCCCGATGCTCTCCGCTGCCCGGGAAAGCACGGCCGTCAGCTCGGGATCGGACTCGGACAACGCAGGCACTCCCGAGGGAGGCAACGCAGCCGAACCTTCATCTCCCGAGGACTCAAGCCCGCCTTGTGATGTGGTGATCGACATACGGTCCTCTTCGCGAGCCCCGAATGAGATGTCAGGAGCCTGAGAGGGTGCAGCAAACTCATCCGGGAACTCGACCGGCTGCGGCGTATGTGAGGGGGGTGTGGCCCGAGGAGGTTCGCTCGTCGGGGAAGCCCACACGGTAACCCTCAGATCACCCTGGCCACCAGCCGAAGTAACCCTCTTACGAGAAGAAGAGCTAGAATGGGGTGTGGCAGAGGGGACTCTATACCTTTTAAGGAAATCGAGTCTCGATCTCAACGCCGAGATGGTCATGTCCCAGCAATGAGAACATGAGCCATCCATGAACGCAGTCTCAGCGTGCTGGAAGCCCAGACACGTGACACAACGATCGTGACCGTCACGAGGAGCGATATATCGACCGCACCCAGAAACACACGGGCGAAATTACATCTTCAAAAAGACGCAAATCGGCCCGTATCTCTTTTGTGAGAGAAATTTGTCTCTTTTAGAGGTGTTGAAGCGCTCAGGGGAACGCGGGAGCTGTCGCAGGAAACCCAGACGAATCGCTGAATCGCGCCGTCACACCAACACCAGCTCTTGCTTGTAAACACTCCAGTGATTGCAGCAAGCGATGTGCTCGGCTCCGAAGCGAAAGCTTGAATGCGAGTTGCTCGCGTTGCTCCTTATATACCCGCTCTGCGGGGCAGAGCTCGCGATGCAAATTCCGCAGACCAAGGTACTTTGTGTACCATTGGCTCGTTTTGTACCACTCGAAGGTGATTGGGCTCTCGGGCGAGATCCCCATTCGTAACGTCGAACGTGACCGACTGAAAGGGAACTGTAAAGTTGCAAAGACTAAAGTCTCAAATCCAAGGAGATTCTTTATAAAATTTAAGACTTGTCCATGCCCTTATAATCAGTATTTATGTCCCTAATAGATGCAACAAATGTCTCATTTGTAATGGATTTTTATTGTTTTTGTCTTGTCGTGCCGGGACACACAAATCACAGTATGTTGAGGGGCATAACATTTCCGACACACTTGAGGTATTTCTTCCAATTTACAGCACATTTACAGCTTGCCAATCAGAGAAGTCCTCGCTTTTCAGACCGATGAGCTTTGTAAAAGCGATGTGTGTAAGAAGGCAGAGCAAAGAGGAGAAGCAATAATGTACAGTATGTTTAAAATAATGTCTTTTTTTTTGCCCTAAACCACATAAACACATTTCATTACACCAAATACACAAAATAATGTTCTTTTTAGCAACATCATATGACCCCTTTAAGGCCTTAAAGAGGGAGTCCTCAGCGCATCCTCTTGTTGCCGTATAAATCCTGATTCCAGCAGTAGAAGTGATCCTCACAGATATAACTCACTAATAAAACAGTTGTCCACAAATTAAAACACCATTTCTCATTACACTGAGGAGGGAGCTGTTTTATTTAGAAGACATAATAAAGATGATCATAACCGATGTCCATCACTAATGCAGACTGATATGTAAAAGTTTTTTATTTATCTTCTTCTCACTAACATTCCTAATATTAAAATTTAATAAAATCCAACAATAAAAACAACTAACTTAGCTGAATATTTTAAAAGTTCATAGATTAAGTATTCTAATTTGTTGAGATTGGTGTGTTTTTGTTTTATGCGAGCCAAAATAATCACAATTAAAAGAACCAAAGACTTAAACTACTTCTGTGTGCACTGCATTTATTTAATACACAAGTTTCATAATTTGAGTTGAATTACTGAAATAAATGAACTTTTCCACGACATTCTAATTTATGTAGATGTACCTGTACAGACGCATTTAGAACGAGAGGGGCGACTATGGAAGCATATGGGTAGCATTATTCAATTTGGAATGTAATATGCAAAATGACAATGCAATATGTAAAATGGCAATGCATTTCTGTATTTACATTTACATTTTCCAATACATTTGTGCAACGTTTGGTGCAAAATGAAAATGAAAATTAAATTACATAATTTTCATTTGCCATTTCCTACACCAGTTTTAATATGTAAAATGAATATTAATTTGAACGCTTTATAAGTTGCAAAATGAAAATGAAAATGTATTACAGAAACGATTAGATATGTCTAACATGTTCAAGCAAAAACTGTGGCAAAATTATCATTTAAATGCTATTTTTCTTAAATGCATTAACACTCACAGTCAAGACTCTTGCGATTGCATTTTCATTCAATGACCCGCAATGAATGTAGCAAAATTCAATGTGCACATTGAAAATGCATTCCGAGCCGATCACGTGTCCCCGCCCTCGCGCCACGTCAATCACTGCGTGAACAAGGCGGGGCTTACAGAAGGTCAGAGACTCACATCTCAAGAAGATGATTCAAGTGAGAGAACATGGACAAGACAGTGGCCCGTGTACGTTTTGATTATTTCGGTTTATGGCTTCAATATTTCATTCGCACTTGTGGGCGGAGCTGAAACGCTGCTTTCATCTGATTGGTCGAATCGCTCCGCTTTCAGCTTGGTCTTTTTATTCTTTCAGGCAGATTAAGAGTCAGTGCGAGTGAAGCACTGTAATGTCTGAAACCACCACTCACTGTTAATTAGCATAATATTTGAATCAGATATAGTAGCTGGGCACATAATTCGTGCTGTCGAGACCTGCAAATTATTTCTAGGTTGTAGTATTGTATGAATATTGTCCCACTGATAAATACAGTGCAAATATTTCTATCTCTTTGGATAAAAGTTAAGTGGAAATAAAAATCAATAATAGACTGAACAGTTCCATGTCTGTAACATTTACCACTCTCATCTTTTAAGTCATAAGGCACTATGTGTGTGTGTGTGACAATAATAAATAATTGTAAAAAATTAATATAGTTAAATTTCTAAATAAAAATAGTAAAATTAGCTCTATGCTGCTCAGTGCTCCTGTAGCCTACCCCAGAGCGCCCTCTCACGGCTGTAGTCGGTAATGTTTTCTCTTGGTCCTGAATAAATGCGACTTATAGTCCAGTGCGACTTATATATGTTTTTTTCCTCGTCATGACGTATTTTTGGACTGATGCAACTTATACCTATACTTAACATTATTATTATTATTTATTATGAGAGTAGGCTAAATGACACAGACTAGAACTTAAATGTTTCACCCAATTCAGCTCAGATCTTCAGACTCGTCCGACTCGTGCTTGTATAACTGGCCAGACTTACCTTCCCAAAAAATCCTATTTCATTTTATTTCATAAATTTAACTATATTTATTTCCACTTCACTGTTATTCAAGGAGACAGAACTATTTGCACTGTATTTATCAGTGGGACAATATTCACACAATAATTTAACGGGTTCTCTTGCAGGTCTCAGCAGCACAAATTATGTGCCCAGCTACATCTGATTCAAATATTATGCTAATTAACAGTGAGTGGTGGTTTCAGACATTACAGTGCTTCACTCGCACTGACTCTTATTCTGCTTGAAAGAATAAAAAGACCAAGCTGAAAGCGGAGAGATTCGACCAATCAGATGAAAGCAGCGTTTCAGCTCCGCCCACAAGTGCGAATGAAATATTGAAGCCATAAACCGAAATGATCAAAACGTACACGGGCCACTGTCTTGTCCATGTTCTCTCACTTGAATCATCTTCTTGAGATGTGAGTCTCTGACCTTCTGTAAGCCCCGCCTTGTTCACGCAGTGATTGACGTGGCGCGAGGGCGGGGACACGTGATCGGCTCGGAATGCATTTTCAATGTGCACATTGAATTTTGCTACATTCATTGCGGGTCATTGAATGAAAATGCAATCGCAAGTGTCTTGACTGTGAGTGTTAATGCATTTAAGAAAAATAGCATTTAAATGATCATTTTGCCACAGTTTTTGCTTGAACATGTTAGACATATCTAATCGTTTCTGTAATACATTTTCATTTTCGTTTTGCAACTTATAAAGCGTTCAAATTAATATTCATTTACATATTAAAACTGGTGTATGAAATGGCAAATTCAACTCATGTAATTTAATTTTCATTTTCATTTTGCACCAAACGTTGCACAAATGTATTGGAAAATGTAAATGTAAATACAGAAATGCATTGCCATTTTACATATTGCATTGTCATTTTGCATATTACATTCCAAATTGAATAATGCTACCCATATGCTTCCATAGGCGACCGAGTCACTGGTCGATAATGCGGTGCTGCCCTCTGCTGGTATAACATGGTGTTACAGGAAAACAATACCTTAATAAAAACTAATTTCAGAAGCAGCTATATGGAGTCAAAACAAGGCCACAAATGCTTGCAAAAGTATTGAAATATTGCAGAAAGAAGTTTTGCAAACAAAAATTAAAGTATTCAGAAACTATAAATGTGCTTTTTGCAAACAAAAATAAAGAATTGCAAAAAAAAAAAATATTATTGATAGAAAAAAAATGTTTTGCAAAAAAAAAAAAGAGAGAGTATTTAGTATTTGCAATACTGCTTTTAATTTGCGTTTCAGTCTAGTTTAAACTTGCAGTACTGTTTTTCCTTTTGTGCTTCACGTTTCTCTGTGTCTCCCTTTCTGGCACTGTGTTGACATGGAGGTGGAGTCAAGGGATGGGGGCATGTACAACAGGTCTGGTAATGCCTCCCTGGAAGTGATGTCATTGGCCCGAGATGCACCATCATTGGACAGAGGCATGCGAGTGGATTGTTTCCTTTCATTCACTAACATGAAAACATAGATGTTTTTGTTTTATTAATTTTATTAACAAATGTATGTGTATTAGCAGCTGTAAGAAGGAGGCGGGAACCGGCAGACATTTAAATGAAACTTCAATGATAAAATAAACACAAAAGAGCGCGATAGCCCCTCGTGGACAACTGACGCGCACAAACAAAAACCAAACACAAGTCCAGGTGCCTGGTCCTCTCTCGTCCTTCAGTGTCATCGCTCCTCTTTTATATCCTTACGATCGCCTGTGTGGGATGCGAGACCAGTGAGTTCGAGCAGGTGTTGCTCATTTCCCAATCACTCCACCGTCCTCGCTCCATTCCCACGGCTCTCGGCCCCGCCCCGTACTCCCAAGACTGCGCTCTACTCCCACCCCCGTGAAGGAAGGAGGGACGCGCTGCCGAAGATCCCTTGCCGCTGGGTTGAATGACAGACAGACGAGGTGAGAGAACAGGAGATGGAAGGATGAGGAGCGACAGAGATGAGAGAGAGGAGAGAGTAGAAAAAAAAAAACTGTTGGTTCCCCGACACACTGCCGCTCGGCCCTCCAGTAGCTGTGTGAACTCCGCCCCGGGTGCCTGGCGGTGGCACTGGATTGCCCTCGTTGGACGGAAAGACACTCCTCCACCGCCCAGTGGACGGCAACGGATCCTCCATGTTCGGGCAGCCAGCAGGAGTCCCCCGTTCCCTGCTACTCCCCATTTTGGAGGATGACAGCAGGCTCCGGCCCCCGGCGAACAGTGCCGACTCCTTTGTTCGTCTGTCCCCGGCAGCTCACTCCAGCCCACCGCCTCGAGCATCCCTGGCGCCAGACTGCTACGCCCTGCTCGATGGCACCGTTGATTCAACCCAGCGGCGAGGGATCTTCGGCAGCGCGTCCCTCCTTCCTTCACGGGTTTCGGCACCAGTGTAACGGTATAAAACTTCACAATCATGGGAGAAGGAGGCGGGAACCGACAGACATTTAAATGAAACTTTAAGGATAAAATAAACACAAAACAGTGTGACAGCCTCTCGCAGACGACTGTCGCGCACAAACAAAGACCAAACACAAAATAAAGCCCAGGCCTGGTCCTCTCTCGTCCTTCACTGTCGTCGCTCCTCTTTTGTATCCTTCTGATCTCCTCCGTGGGACTCGAGACCGGTGAGTCTCGCAGGTGTCGCTCATTTCCCAATTACTCCACCGGCCTCGCTCCATTCCCACGGCTCTCGCCCCCACCCCACTCGTCACAGCAGCATTTGCGCAATAATAGAAACATCTGCTGTTTAATTCTCTCAATGTGCACACTTTTATAGCATTAACATGTGTACTGTTTCATGTTAAACAGTTTTTGTTTACAATCTCCTAACCTTTTTGGAGGACACCCAGTACCTCAGAATTTCAGAAAGAGGAGTTCTGAGTTTTGACGTCGAGTGTGTGAGTCACGGATGGAAGTCCTGTGAGTGGGGCGTCATCTGAGCTCAGGCACATTTGGAGCTCATTACACATCTACAGAAGGAATGTTCCCTGAGCCAGACTATGAGATTTTAGGAGTTGACTGTCCAGTTAGTTCAGGAGGAGAGCAGGTCAAAGAAGGAGTGAATGAACCTGCGTAAAGATTGGTTCGATTGAATAGGTATGTTAATTTCATCAGATTAATTTAAATCTATTTATATGTATATGTTTATATGTTTATTTCAAATGTTTTTTTGTTATACATTTTTGTATAATCATATATAATACATAATATGGACATTAATTTCATTTACAATATTGGTTAATATTTGGACTAAAGCATTACATCACTGAGATGATGATTATTACAAATTAATTATTCTTTTTTTCTAAATCTCCCCCCCCCCCATTGCTTCTAGCATTTTCATTATAAAATGGATATCAAGCCAGTATTAAGGAGATTTGGCTCTCTGGTCCGGGCCATTCTCACATTTCTCTTTGCTCTGCTGGTACTTGGGGTGATGTTATGGGCATACATCGAAGGTTTCCAGATAGCCACATCTCCATATAACATCATTTCATTAGGTTTCTATGGAGTGCTGCTCAGCCTCCATGTCCTAATTCAGAGCTTCTTTGCCTTTGTGGAGCATAGACGCATGAATGCCAGACGCAAACCATGCTCTTACACAAAAACCATCGGCTTTACTATATCAGCCTATCAGGAGGACCCTGCTTATCTTCGTGAGTGCCTTCAGTCAGTACGGGCGCTGCAGTACCCATCTGAGCTGCTACGCATCATCATGGTGGTGGATGGGAACTCAGATGATGACCGCTACATGATGGAGATGTTCCGTGAGGTCTTTGCAGACCAGGATCCTGGCTGTTATATATGGCAAAACAACTATCACTCTTGGAACCCCACTAGCAAAGAAAAGGATGCAGCTGAAGCTGATGCTCCCGAAGCAGAAACTTATGCTCCAGAAGCAGTCGACGGAGTTATGTTTGAAGACACTCAGCGCTTAGAGGTTGAAGAACTCATCAGGACCAAGAAGTGTGTGTGCATCATGCAGAAATGGGGAGGAAAGAGGGAAGTGATGTATACAGCATTCAAGGCACTAGGATCCTCTGTAGATTATATACAGGTGAGTAATACTGACAAGTACACAAGTTTAATTTAAGTACAAATTTGAGCATTGAATGTTAGAGAAAAAAGCAATGTGTGTATGTAAAAAAAAACTTAATACAGGGAATAATCAATTTTCTTTTTTTATTCTGCTGTTTAATCAGGTATGTGATTCGGACACAAAATTAGATCCCCTGGCCACAGCTGAGCTCTGCAAGGTGCTGGAGAGCAACCAGAAATACGGCGCCGTGGGAGGCGATGTGATGATCCTTAACCTCAAAGACTCCTATATCAGCTTCATGAGCAGCCTGCGCTACTGGATGGCATTTAACATTGAGAGGTCCTGCCAGTCCTTCTTCGACTGCGTCTCCTGTATCAGCGGCCCCTTAGGTAATACAGAAATTAAACAACCTAAAGTTTGCATTAAATCAAATCTGAGCCTATGTACTAAATGCATATTTCTGGTCTTAATGCTGACTGAGTCATCCGTGCAACTTTTTTAATCCAAACACATTTAATCCAATAACTTGAACTACCTCGGAAATAAAATTACTTTACAAAGGATGTCACTACAGGCTATTGGATTATATTAATCAACAGCCAAATGGTATTTAGGCATTGCTGAAGCAAACTAAAACATTTGGCTCCATTCTAATATGTAAAAAAATAAATAAATTTTTTTAAAAATTAATTCAAATCTTGGTTCACTCAGAGCACTGTTGTTGAGAAACACTGATAAAAATGTTGGAATTGCTCGGTTCTCATCTGATCTACCCTAGCAGGCTTTTTTTAGTTGGTCTGATCTGAGTTATAACATTTCGTCTGTAGGAATAACTGAGTATCATGATCTTTCCTTCAGGTCTTTATAGGAATGACCTGCTGCAGCAGTTTCTGGAATCCTGGTACAACCAGAAATTTCTTGGCACCCACTGTACTTTCGGGGATGATCGTCATCTCACTAATCGAATGCTAAGCATGGGCTATGCTACAAAGTAAGTAGTGACAGTATGATTCACAATTGGCTATTTACAAGCTAAATACACAATGAGTAGCTGTCCATCTTTTGGCAGAAATGTTCAACTTGAGCACTGTTTGGCACACTACCATTACAAACCGTTCCCAGCTCAGTAAAACAGGACTGTCTGTAGTGATGTGAGGGTCAACATGATAATATCAAGTTATTATTATGGCAAACAGAACAGATAAGAAAGTTCAAACAGATTCACATTGTTACTTTTTCAATAACATAAGTCTGTGAAGTCTACCTTTCATGATGTGATTAACACAATCTCTATGTCAGTATGAGAGAACATAACTATTTTATGAGGTGGCAATTTCACGGATTTGTACGATGAGATTTATATGGAAACATTTTAAGAGAGAAAAAAATAAGCACGAAGGCACACCCCATACCTATCCATCAGCAGGGCATAAACAGATTGTACATAAATGTATGAATAAGATTGTACAAATTACCCCAAAACATAATGATCAGCTCCATATTTACTTTTTGACAGGAATGAAAAAGAGGCCATGACTGTGATTTAACTTACCAATTGTTCAGCTAACAAAACGTCTTTCTGAAAAATAAATCAATAATTGTAATAGACAATAACTTTGTTGAACAGTTTTGAAAGTTGTAAAAATGATGTGATCTTTAATGGGAATGACAGCAAGAACCAATTGGTCAAATGGTGGAAAATAGTCTGACACCATTAGACTGCATTGGTACCATATAAATCATGAGATCCTTTTTCTGTCAAATACTTATCAATTCTAATAAACAGGCATGTTTTGACAGAGTTTCTGTTTCTTTAAGGTACACTGCCCGTTCAAAGTGCTACACGGAGACTCCTGCCCAGTCTCTGCGCTGGCTCAATCAGCAGACGCGTTGGACCAAATCCTACTTTCGTGAATGGCTCTATAATGCTATGTGGTGGCACAAGCATCACCTGTGGATGACCTATGAATCCATTGTGTCAGGCATCTTTCCTTTTTTTGTCACTGCCACCATTATCAAGCTCTTCTGGACAGGCACTCTGTGGGACATTTTGTGGGTCTTGTGCTGCATCCAGTTGATTGGACTGGTAAAGGCAACATATGCCTGCATCCTACGACAGAAAGCAGTGATGCTCTTCATGTCCTTATACTCTGCCCTCTATATGACTAGCCTCCTGCCTGCAAAATACTTTGCCATTATCACCATGAACAAAAGCAGCTGGGGGACATCGGGCCGTCGTAAAATGGTGGGGAATTATATCCCCCTGGTACCTCTATCAGTGTGGGCTGCCATTTTGTTGGGAGGCCTGGTGTACACAATCTACAGGGAAAGCAAAATGGACTGGACAACAGATGGAAAGAAAGAGGAGATCAAGTTTTTGATATTTGGAGCTACAGCTTATGTGTGCTACTGGCTGGTAATGATCTGCCTCTATTGGATGTGGTTTCGGAGATTATTCCGAAAACGCTCACAGAGTTATACTGTGAATGTATAAGACAATTATTTGGGCACATTTTTTATTTATTAAAGAACACTTGTTTTTTCTTTTCTAAATGGTTTACATGCAATTTTATTTATGGACTGTTTTTAAACTTGCAATTGTATTTATGATTTATTTTAATATTGCACATAATGTATGCAATTTACGATGTCCACTAAGTATTCAGAGATTGGGAATGACTTGAAACAACCAGTCTTTATCAAATATAATGACTACATGAAATGTGCAGAAAAACATGCATACAGAGTCAAAATTGATGCTGTAGGTTTTTTAATTCAACAAACATAGCATTGAACCCAAATAATACAAATACGTTATTATTAGTGAGAGAATTTCCACTGGTTACAGTACCTGGTACTTTTTTTAGTACCACCTTGGTTGGGGTTCCAAATGAACCGTTACCAAAACATGATGTGTAAACACTACTGATCATGGATTTGCAGGAGAGATTCGTCACTACCTGCATCACTGAACTTGCGACCTGTTTTTATAGAGCATGGCTATTCAAATCTTGCCCTGGAGGGCCAATGCGGTGCAGAGTTTGGATCCAACCCTGATCAAAGTCACCTGCCTGTGATTTTCTAATGATCCCAAAAACATTGATTTGCATGCTCCGGTGTGTTTGACTAGGGTTGGAGCCAAACTCTGCACCGCATTGGCCCCTCCAGGGCAAGATTTGAATAGCCCTATTATAGAGTCTCATAGACATGTACACTGGTGTATATGTCTATGATACAGTCTATGCTTGCGATACAAACATAAAATAAGTGCTAGATTGAAATCAGAACAGCCAGCGAAGGAGCTAAAGCAACTGTTTTGAATGAGCGCTCCTTTTTTAACAACCCAAAAATGGCAGTTTCGTTGACTCTTGAGGAAGTACAGACATTCCTCTCTCTGATAGCAGAGGACTGGATCCAGAGAGAGCTTGATGGGGCGACGTGGAAATTACAAAGTTTTTCACGATTGGTGGCAGTAGTAGGCGGCACAACTATAACGACGTGAACAATCCCGCCAAATCTAATGTAGTACTAAACTGCAGTGGAAACGTCTTACCACGCTGTGGAAAAGCGCCATAAGACATACTGTTACAACACATTATTTGTAGAACATAAATAGATACAGCACTGATCATGTGATGTTGATGATATTTTAGCATCTGTCATCATCAAAATGACTACTAACACAAATATGGCAAATATTTCATGAGAAAACTGTGCAGGTATTTCTAAATGTGTTTTGTGATGTGTATTGATTTAAAATACATTTTAATGCTTTCTAATGTAACTTGACAGGGTATTTTATGTCGTCATTTCAAATATTGTGTAAATGTGAAGTTACAAATGTGTGTTATTTAAATAATACAAGGGATTCAATAAATTGTTTTTAAAAGAAAATGTTCTAAATTTATTTCAAACAGGTATTTGACAAAACTATTTCACCATGAATTATTATCTGATTAAAATAATATGTAAACAACATAGAAGTAAATATTGTGACATAAATCAGTTTAGGTGTCATTTACAGCAAAATCAATAACACTGTAGGATAACAGCCCACAAATAAGTTATGGTTGGCCATAAAAAACCTGTGGGATAATGTATGCATGTTCAATCCAAAGTAAATGATTTAAAATGATTTAACACAGGCTGAATCAGAGCAGGGTGGGTGGGGGGAATTGCTTCATGCAAAACATTTCATGAGAAAAGTTAAAGTGTTGTAACATGTTTAGACTGTTTAGACTGTAGTATTCTTATTTATGAAAATAAGAATGAGAAAAGCAAAGTGGGACTAAGGCTTGTATCATAAGGAATGAAAGAAAGTGCTTGAGAAAATGTTGAATGCCAGTCTCAGCAGGTCAAACTATACTAGATTACAAACCTGGTTCCAAAAAAGTTGGGACACTGTACAAAAAAGGAATGGAATCATTTACAAATCTCATGAACTTATATTTTATTCACAATAGAATATAGATAACATATCAAATGTTGAAAGTGAGACATTTTGAAATGTCATGCCAAATATTGGCTCATTTTGGATTTCATGAGAGCTACACATGCCAAAAAATCTGGGACAGGTAGCAAAAAGAGGCCAGAAAAATTAAATATACATATAAAGAACAGCTGGAGGACCAATTTGCAACTTATAAGGTCAATTGGCAACATGATTGGGTATAAAAAGAGCCTCTCAGAGTGGCAGTGTCTCTCAGAAGTCAAGATGGGCAGAGGACCACCAATTCCCCCAATGCTCCGGTGAAAAATAGTGGAGCAATATCAGAAAGGAGTTTGAAGTTATCATCATCTACAGTGCATAAACATAAACACAATCTCTGTGCATAAGGATCTTCGTGCCCTTAGACGGCACTGCATCACATACAGGAATACAACTGTAATGGAAATCACAACAAAGGCTCAGGAAAACTTCCAGAAAACAGTGTCGTGAACACAATCCACCGGGCTCATTTAAATTGGACAGTGGCAAAGCGGAAAACTTTCTTGTGGTCAGACTAATCAAAATTTGAAGTTCTTTTTGGAAAACTGGGATGCCATGTCACCTGTACTAAAGAGACAAGGACAACCCAAGTTGTTACCAGCGCTCAGTTCAGAAACGTGCATCTCTGATGGTATGGGGTTGCATGAGTGCGTGTGGCATGGGCAGCTTACACATCTGGAAAGGCACCATCAATGCTGAAAGGTATATCCAAGTTCTAGAACAACATATGCTCCCATCCAGACGTCGTCTCTTTCAGGGAAGACCTTGCATTTTCCAACTTGACAATGGCAGACCACATACTGCATCAATTACAACATCATGGCTGCATAGAGGAAGGATCCGGGTATTGAAATGGCCAGCCTGCAGTCCAGATTTTTCACCCATAGAAAACATTTGTTGCATCTTCGCAAAGAGGAAGATGCAACAAAGAAGACCTAAGACAGTTGAGCAATGGGACAACATTAATGTGGATGGATCATGCATGCTTCGTTTCTTCTTCCTGAAGTCCACAATAGCCGTGTTTCCACTATCGAGCTAAGACCGGGCGTGCTAGTGCGTGCCAGGGACAGTCGCGTTTCCACAGTCACTTCCGGGGCTTGATCGTGCCTCGCTGGGGCTTCCTCGGGGCCAACGGCCAGGGTTTTTTGGCCCTACGAAAACCTTGGGCCAAAGCGGGCCAGCTGGGGCTAGAGGAGGGGTTATGAACAAAGGCGGAGTTTCTCCGTGTCTGGAGAGCGTCAGCGCGGATCATTTCAGAAAGATAACAGTTTTAACAGCAGCATTAAAGACGTTTTAAAATAAGTTGAGCTCAAAACTCACTCTTAGTTAGCAGCAAGTGTTTGATATAACTTGATCCGATGTGGATTATAATCACTAAACAATGCAGAAATATTTATAAGCGATGTATGCACGCTAAACATTAACGTTACACAGTAAACATGTTAAATATGACCGCTTGGATAAATCAGACGTCAGCTTCTTATTCTCTATCACAATTGTGTATTTATTAAGTAACATTTTATCTGTCGTCTCGTTTCAAGAGTTTAGCTCCACGTTGCATACCATCAAAATATAATAATGATTTTTGTTCGGGAGCTTTTATAAAAATAGCGAGTCTGCCCTGCGGATCATTTCAGAAAGATAACAGCTTTAACACCAGCATTAAACACCTTTTTTTTTTTAAATAAGTCGAGCTCAAAACTCTCTTTCAGTCAGCAGCGAGTTTTTGAAATAACTTGATCCAATGTGGATTATAATCACCATACAAGGTTGAAATATTTATAAGCGATGAAAAAGATATGCATGCTAAACATGTTACCATGGTAAAATATGACCGCTTGAAGAAATTGTATTTATTAAGTAACTTATATTATCTGTCACAAGCCTCGTCTCGAGAGTTTAGCTCACGTTGCCTATCATAAAAGAATATAGCCAAATAATGTTTTTTGTTCGGGAGCTTTTATAAAAATAGAGATATTATCATTTATTATAAATATGACGGCTGTGGCTAATAAACAGACACAGACTCGACTGAATAAGCAGGCTATTTTCATAAGCGTTAAAAATAAATTAATAAAATAGAAATAAGTGTATTACGTGTGATTAATTTTGAGTCCTGATAAATTAAATCAATTATATAGTTAAAACATCGATGCTTTTGAATTTGAATATATAACGAAGCATGCAAACAAACAGTCGCTTTTATCATGTTTGTTTTGTGATCGCATGTTCCAGTAACTTATTTCTTAGTTTTCTGATAACTTCTCTTTGATGGTGAAATGATGAGGTTGCATGACGTTGTTCTGAGAGGCGTGCAAAGGGCGTGTTTTAGTGACGTACAGCGGTGCTTCAAGCTCCACTGTGGAAACCCTGCGCTATTCTGGCCTCGGTGCTACTGGCCCGGGGCTCCCGGCCCGCTTTAAGCCCTAGCTCGCACTGGCCCGACAGTGGAAATGCGGCTAATGAGCTCCTTTGTCTTACTGGTGTTGAGGAGCAGGCTTTTGTCAGCGCACCATGCGGCCAGGTGCTGTGCCTCCTCCCTGTAGGCAGTCTCATCATTATCTCTGATGAGGCCAATCAAGTGGTGTCATTTGAAACTTAATGATGGAGTTGGATCCATGCACAGATTTGCAGTCGTGGGTGCAGAGGGGGTAGAGGAATGGGCTCAGCACACAGCCCTGTGGTACGCCGGTGTTGAATGTGATGGTGCTGGAGCAGGTGTGGCCTATTTCGGTTATTGCACCCAAACTTTGGAATTCACTTCCCCTGGCACTCAGAACAATCACATCTTTTGACGAATTCAAGTCAAAACTTAAACTTATTTGTCTAATCAACACCATCACTAATTTACATGTGTATTTGTCCATTTTGTTTTCCATTTCTAAGTTTTTACTACATAATCTGTGTTATATGCTACTGCATTATTTGCAACTGAATTATTTGCCAAATGTCCAATGAAATTGTTCCTTGTTGTCAATATTTGTTGCTTTGGTGTATCATGTTCAGCATCCTTGAGCTCAGTAAAGGCACTATATATATAAAAACATATTAATATTTTTATTATTAATGTCTGTTTGAGAGCCACAGGCAGCCTAAAATGCAAACATACTCCTGTCCGTGTATTGAAACCTGTCCTGAAGTGAAGAGTCTGCTCCAGTTGGCCACACTTTGATGGTCCTCACTGATGGCTTCACACGGGGAGCACTGTAAATTGGAGTGATTAAAATCACCCGCTACAAAAGGAGCCTCCAGATGAGCAGTCTATTGTTTAATGGCCGCATGCAGTTTGTTCATGGCAAGCTTGCTGTTAGCATCCGGTGAAATATAGGCTGCAGTTATAACGGTGGAAGTGGACTCCCATCGCAGATAAAAAAGTCTACACATAACCATGAGAAACTCTAGATTAGCTGAGCATATTACAATGTGCTTAGATCGTTAAAAAAGGGCCCTGTAGGTTTTAAAGGTGTGGTCACATTTGTGAGATTTTGCTGACAAAAATATTAATAAGTGTAGTGATACATAAAGCACTGCTCACAGAAGTTACTTTCAAACCAAGTAGCAATTTGTCGGTCAACATGAAAAATTATTTGTGAAAAACTAAATACACATTTGTTTGGTGAGATATTTTGTCCTTAAGAAAAAAGGTCCATTGTCAATAGTGTAAAGATGTATGAAGCCCAGCTCACATAAGAGTCACTTTCAAACCAAGAAGCTTTCTGTTAATAAATACAGAAAATTCAAGTGTCCAGCTTGAATTCAAATGGAATCTGCAGGAAGTTATCGCCCTTACTGGAAACTCCTGGATGCATGGATTCTTATTAAAATGACTGGATTTTCAAAGATTTTCCAAGCAACAGACCGCGCCTTTAAGCACATAAAACACATATTCTGTGGGAAATGACTCAGAAAACCAACTTGAGCTCTTTAGTAATGCAATGCAGTTCTTCTATTTGCCAAAATATTTTTTTTGATAGTGAAATTCCAGTAATGGACCTGCCCTGTATCATTCTTACTCTTTCAACTCTGAGAGGTTGATAAAACGGTCACTACTGCGGTCAACCAGAGATTTTCCAACCAATGGTTTCTTTATTTGGTCAGATACTGATTGGCACTGATATATGACTCACAATGACTCAAACACGCAATTGTGATTACGCTTGAGAAAATCTCTTTCTGTTACTGGTAGTCAGCCCATGGCAAATGTTATGCTTCACCCTCGACAAATGTTTGTAATTATTCAGATCATGCTCTCTCTTTTCCCTTTCTTGCGTCAGAGGGTCTACAGACCCAGACTTTACATCTGGGAATGATTAAAAGAGGAAACAGATGTGAGTAAGAGGTGCTGTGTAGACCTCAGACAGTGCATTCATCCTACTGTTATTTGTGTTTCACTTCTCACACGCTGAAGCTAGACCACTACAGCAACCACAAATGATTCAGATTCATTGATAAATTTAAATGTCAAAACTGTAACTGCTACCATTATATATGATGATATTTGTACACTTGAAAACTACAACAAATAACAATTGATAATGTGGTCCTCTACTTAGGTTTTACAGTTTGTTGTTTGTGTTGTTTCTGCTTAATTCAGAACACAAAGTTGTAATACAGGAAAAGCCCTATCGTTTTTTGTCTGTATGTGGAGTTTAGTATTTCGAAGCTGATTTCACTTTCACTGAATGGGCAAAAACAGCTGAAACATTGTTCAAAATAGTGGGTTTGGAACAACATGATAGTGAGTAAATGGGAGTTTTCTCTTTTTTTTACTTAAAATATATTAAAAATTTTAATAAAATCTGTTTAATATTAAATATTAAACTCTTAATATTTTTTTCCTGCAATAAGTAAGATGGTTTGATTTCACAGAACTGGCAGTTCCTATAAATAATTTTTGCCCCTCTGTTGAAATCTAATTTCATACACATTCTGCTGGATTCCAGCAGTGCTTTAAAAACACTCTTGTCTCCACAGTCATTACATGTTGATTGTCATCAAACATTTTGACAGTCTTTTTTTATAACTTTGGAAAGAACAGTCCTCATAAACATCTTTTAAGACATGAGTCATGAGTTTCCATGTCACATCTGACACTTAGGATAGTTAATTCTTTCAAGGAAACTCTTGAGAGTACTTAATCCCAAACCTTTTTTCACATTCAAAACTTAGTAATGATTCCATCATACCAATTATTTAACAGTTTGCATTTGAGAACATGCCTGACAATGACTTTTTTAAAACTGTAAATAAAATCAAAACAGAGGTTGCTTCTTTGAATTAAAATTTCCTATGTCCATTTTACTTTGGCACCATGTAGCAGTCATGACCTCAACACTGAGTTGGCGATGACCAGTGGTGATGAAAGTGATCAGCAAAGTTAATTCCTAAAAACCTGCTTACTTAAATGTATTTGAAATTTATGAAACAAAGAAACAAAAAAACATTAGGTCTTTAAATCTTAAGCCCTGCAATAAAATTCAGACATTGTAAAAGAAATTGCAGCTCTAAAAACACATTGTCCTAAACAAAATTGCAATACTGTACAATTAAGTATTTTTCTCGCCCAGTTTGGATGTAATGTGTTGTTGGGACAACCGCTGCAAAACACTGAGTAAAGACTGAAAACAGAGCAACGCCTTAAGTCACGTCTGGCTATATTTAGTCATATAAAAGGAGGTATATAACTTGATGTAGCCTAGTGGTACAGCCTCATTCATAAACTCATATTTACTGCCTCTCGCATATTCTCCTGCTCATTTTCAAAAGCTGACTTCTATATAATAATATTTAAATTATTCTTTAATAAACTGGTCCTAAATCAAATGGAAATGCCTTTACCGGTGTATGATGATAGTTATATCTTCTACGGATAATCCACGGATCAGATAGTTTTAAATGCATTTTATCATCACACATTTAATTTTTGTGTGTTCGCCTGGATGGGTTGTTGAAGTGACAGAAACAGTGACAATCCAGTAAAGGTTTGAAGGGAGTAAAGCCTGTGTTTATGTTAAGTAAGTGAAGGTTAATTTGGCCAAATACATTTTGTTTTATAAATTAAAGTTCATTTAAAAGCAACCGACAATCAGCATATTATGTTATCGGTACCACTTTCAGCTGGATTTGTGAGACCACGAGATTTGCCTGTCCAATATTTTTCTTGATTTTCCCTGTTTTGACTTGATTTTTGGGATTCTACCATAGTTGGCTACATGTACATTTAGTCATTTTGCAGACGCTTTTATCCTAAGAGGCAAACAGACACAGGAAGTGCTTGTAATACCAATGTTTTAGACAAAGGAATAAAGAGAAAGTGTTTTTTTGTTTTTGTTTTGTTTTTTAACTATGAAGCCAAGTAGTTTACAAAGAGATTTCAGCTGTCGCTTGAAAATTGTCAGGGATTCAGCATTTCGGATAGGGGTGGGAAGATCATTCCACCAGACAGGAATGTTGAACGAGAATGTTCTGGAAAGTGATTTTGAGCTTCTCTGTGAAGTGTCGCTCATTTGTAGATAGGGTGAACTGTGGCTCTTCTATATGCAAGCATCAATGTCTTGAACTTGATGCGAGCTGCAACCGAAAGCCAGTGAAAGGAGATAAAGAGAGGTGTAACATGGGCTCTTTTGGGTTCATTGAAGACCAGTCTTGACGCTGCATTCTGAATCATCAACAAAGACTATGAGTAGTTTTATGGTAGATGGATGCACTTTTTTTTTGCTTCAAAAACAGCTGCACCATTCACTGCCATTATACAGATTGAAGAGCCAGGATAATTTTTGATATAACTCCAATTGGATTCGTCTGAAAGAGGAATATCAGATGTGCCTAAGATATGTTGAGGGTGAGTTAATCACTAATTTTCATTTTTGGGTGAACTATCCTTTTAACCCACTGGAGCTGTGCAAAGCACTTTTTATGATGGATGGATGCACTTTATTTTACCTCAAAATCATGACCCCCATTCACTATCCTCATAAAGCTTGGAAGAGCCAGGACATTTTTATGTAACTCTGATTTGTATTCCTCTGTAAGAAGAAAGTCATATACACCTAGGATGGTTTGATGTTGAATAAATCAAGGGGTAATTTTCATTTTTTTAGGTGAACTGTACCTTTAAATTTACAGTTTAAGACTGTTCCCACTTGCGCTGCACATTTAAAGAACAAAATAAAAATTCTGAATTTAGAATTTTAATATAAAAAGTGCTCTATTGTAAGGACAGAGTCTATGTTACTTTGGAGGACCTACTGAAATCAGTGAGAAAATGTGATTACACTTTTTTGTTTTGTTATACAGTAATGTACATCCAAGGTCTGCGAGTGGCTGAAACAATTACTTAACTTTTTTTATTTATTTTCTTTATGCAGACAAATAGGACTGAGGAAGAGGGGCTGAAGATTGCCAAATGCTTTCAAGAAAAAAAATGGCAGTTTGTGCTTGGGCTCCCTAGATGAAAAGCATATTTATATCCAGCCACCAGCACAAAGCAGCTGTACATTCAGAAATTACAAATGCAGATTCTCTGTCCTTATGTTGGCAGCCGTTGATGCAAACTGCAATTTTATTTATGTGAATGTAGGCACGCAGGTAAGAGTTTCTGATGCAGGTCTGTTTGAGAACTTAGACCTTAAAAGGGCATTAGATGATGAGCTGATTAATGTCCCACAACCAAAAAGAATGCCTTCTGCATCCTTGTCAACCAATGGTTGTGTTCTAATCAACAATGCTGATATCACCAGATTAAGTCATCAAAATACCTATGGCAGCGGTGTATCTACACAATTACTTAGGGCATCGTGGGTCTGAGGCATACCTCTCGCCAGGACTAGCAGATCATGACACTGCATTTGTGGCACATTAGTGGAGAAGGGAACTCGGAGCACTGCACCCTTGGAGAGGAGGAAGATCACACGAGCTGCTTTTCCACTATCGGGCTAAACGGTTCTCTTTACTTAACCATTCCATTCCATGCTGATCCTTGGCAAGTCAGCACAGATATGGTTTAATTTTCCACTGTAGTGCTGATAACAGAGCTCTTAGGAATGTAATAAAAATGTGTCAGTCCTTGCCTTGGTAACACAAGTATAATGTATTGATTTAAGGACTACCACACAAATTTATGAATATGAGGTGACTGAGAAAGGCCAGTTAGTCATGTCTGATGCCACTCATCCATTGTGTGATGAATTTTAACTGCTTCTTTCTAGCCGGATATTTAAACTCCCTTTGTGCAAATCAAACAGATATAAAAATTCCTTTGTACCTGCTGCAATTTAGGCTTTTAAATGATTTATTAGAAAAGTATGTGTTTTATATGTGTGTTGTCTTGCTACTTTACATGCATGTGTACTGCTGTCTACACAAAGAATTGCCTTTTAAGGACAATAATATTGAGTAAGTAAGTAATGTAAGTAATGTAAACAGTGATATGTTTTTGGGTATCTATTTTTAATCTTATATTTACTTAACAGAAACACTCTTGACGTGAAAATAAATAAATAAATAAATAGAATAAGCACAAATGTGTCCCCCACAAACTGTCTCAGTCATTTGTTTCTTTTTTCATATTGAACGTAGTGTAGTTGTTTACTTGGCTATTTGATCATATAGCATGCTTCTGCTTAGCCAGCTATGGCAAAACTGGTAGCCAGGCAATAGAGTGGCGACGTCACGCACACGCAATCTAACCTCACAGTTGTCTAACTGGGCCAAGAACGGTTTGTAAATGTGCCACACTGTACCAGGCTAATGTGGAAATACAATCGCAACTTTACCTGACAGTTCTTAGAACTGTTCGGCCCGATAGTGGAAAAGCGGCTATAATGTCAGCCATCATGCCTCCTGCATTTTTGTCAGCTTTGAAGTTTTTTTGCCCTAATTAAACAGAGTGTGGATGGTTTTCTTGATCAAAAGAGGTAAAGGAGTTGCTTTCTTCTGACAGGTCATCTTGATCGAGGGTGTCTTCTCATCCTCCAGATGGTCTTTAATTGGTGAATTGACGTACTTAGTAAATTTAAAAGCCACAGAGCACATAAGAAAAAAATCGGAGAAGGGGCAACCTAGAGCAGTGCAAGCGCAATTTCTAACCCCTAAACCAAAACATGTGGTGTCTCAGAGATAAGGGAGTGCATACAGTAGGCTATGGTGTAGATGAGATGCATAAGTATAAATCAGCCTATATATGTACTATAAATAAGTAGGGTGGTATAAGTTGCTGCTTTATAAAATAATAATAATAATAGTAGTGTAATAATATTAATAATAATAATTATAAATATGTGCTTCATCAATTAAATCAGATGACTACCCCCTCAATCAAGATGACCTGTCAGAGGAAAGCAACTCCTTTACCTTTTTTTTGATCAAGAAAACCCTCCACAATCAAACACCCCTCTGTTTAATCAGGGCAAAAATACTTCAAATCTTGCAAAAATGTTTGGCATGATGGCTGGCATTATGTGCTCTTCCTCCTCTCCACGAGCACTGAAGAAAGCAAGGGCTGAAATCTCTGCTTTTGCACTTTTAATATTTTGTACTTTTGTAATAAAAACTAAATTTTTAAGAGAATTTTTTTGGTGTTATATATAATATTTTTCAGTGTGCGGACAAATTCAGTGACTTGTTTGAACAAATGCTCTCCAAGGGTGCAGTGCTCTGCATCTGCATCAGAAACTCTGCCCTGCGTTTAAATTAAAATGTTGTTCTTAAACTGTGGAGTGCATGTGCATGTGGAGTCTTAAACTGTAGAATTAAAGGGACAGTCCACCCAAAAATTGACAGAACTGGACAAAAGAGTTGGAGCCAGTGGGGCTGATGACCACAAGGGCGGCACAGACAGAGTGGACGGACTACTGTGCCTGGGCAGAGCTGAAGACCACCAGAACGGATTAGGCAGAGCTAAAAACAACCCCAGCAGAGCAGACAGAGCAGGCAGAGCAGAGTGCCAGGGTGGAGCCGACAGAGCTGGTGGAGCCAGTGGGACTGAGGAGCCAGTGGGACTGAGGGTGGAGCCAGTGGGACTGAGGACCACCAGGGTGGACTAGACAGAGCAGTCAGAGATCTACCAGGGCAGAGCATACAAGACTGAATATCCCCATGGCAGAGCAGATGACCACAACAGCAGAGCAAATGGAATTGAAGACCCCCTTGGTGGATCTGGCATGATAGTTTAAAGACGGTCTTCATAGCTGTGACAGAACAGGTAGAGAGTTCACAGACGGACTACAGAGCCATGACAGGACAGGCAGAGAGTTTATAAATGGCCTCCTTGACCATAACAGGACAAACTATGAGCTCAGAGAGAGACTCCCTAGCCACAACGGCACAATCATAGAGTTCACAAAAGGCACTGAGTGAATTCAGAGGCAGTCTTTGCGATTGTCTCAGGCAGGGTTGATAGTTACTGGTTGGCTTCGATGGCCGTGACAGGTTTGACAGGGGATTCACTGACGGTCTCCATGACCTTGTCAGGACAGACGATGGGTTCATAGGTGGACACCCCTGTCTTGAGAGGAGCTGAGGCGAACACCCCTGCTGCCTCTGGAGGTTCTGCAGCGGATGCCGTCACCTCTGGAGGTTCTGCAACTGTGGCAACGGGAACTTCACATGTCACACACCGGCAACAGGGGTACGCTACAGGTTAACAATCAACATTGATGTGTATGTGACTGAGTGGACCCTTTATAGTCTTTTTGAAGCTGTGAACTCCTGATGAGTGCTGATAAGTTTGGGCAAAGGATTGTGATAAATGGGGATGAAGTGCCCTCTGGTGGAAATCATGGGCACTCTGTGTGTGATCGTGTTCATTTACGGTCAGACGGCATTGAAACATAAAGAAAAAGAAATGTCTCGCGAGAACCAAGTTTTGCTTACAGCAAAGGAAAACCAGTCTCCTCTTGGCTAACATTGAAATCCTCCAACATTTTTCTTTACAAATCCTCGTTTTGTACTTCTAATTCGAGACAGTTTTTTTGTTTTGCTTGTTTTTCTCCTCTGTGCTTTCACATTGGTCAGTTCTCACTGGAGCGTAGTGCCTGTGTCTGCCTGCATGTATTATCAATCAAACAGTTCCAGAAATTAATAATGTTTTTATCAAAGTCCCTATATGGGTATTCTATAGTTTTTGTCATTATGTATATATTTGAAAAATAAAATATTTGTGACAAAAACGATGTTGAGGTTGTTTTTTCTATTTCACTACATAGATCGTTAGCTTTACCTATCCTAGCCTAAAATGAACGTAATTTAACAAAGTTTACTCACTAGTTTACTCTAATTCTTTCTGTAGAGTATCAATGTTGCTTCTCCATACAGGACCATAACCATATCCTTCCGGTTTTTCCTCTTTTTATGTTTTTTTTTTTTCCTGAACAAATTGCACCACAAATAAGTAGTGATACCTTTATATTGACATCCATGTTTGTTTACGTACAAGATCTCTTTAAGTTGAGATATTGTGAGATTCGACAGAATCACGTGACGTCTGTACTGTGACAGTTCAGGACAAATGCATGTACTGTTACATCCCTAGTACGTGAACATGCAAATATGTTATTCAAAAATGTACAAAAAATTTATAAAATTACATTTAAAAATTAAATAAATAGGAATTACAATGAATTATTTAACTGAAAATTAAGAAATTATTACCCTAGACTAATGAAGACCAGCAGAAGTATTGCAGTCAGACAGGTGGTGACGAGGGCAGGACTGGGAAGCCATAAGGTGAATGGAACTGTAGGGGACAGGGAAAAGAACTGGCCTCCTGGGAGCAGAGCCTGTTCAAAAACATCCTGTAGTTCTGCATGGCCTATCTGTGCCATAGGGACTACTGAGGTGAAAACCACAGACATTTGGTATATACAGTGGTCAGTAATAGCAACAGCCCAGGAATGACATAATTTTTCATAGATGTGAGTGGTCACCTGTGACGTAGTAGTAGATACGGACGAGTGAGTGCTCCTGGGAGAATATTTCACACTGGTAGGTGCCCGAGTGCTCTGGCCGGGCAGAGGGGATGAAGTAAAGTAGATCCACTCCAACCGTGACCTCGTCAAACCGATCCATCAACATCGTTCTCTCCTGTTTGTCAAGTTCAGTGGTTGTAAGTACAGAAAGAGTCACATTCAGTAAGTCACTCTTAATTCCAATATGTTGACTTACACATATCAAATATTGCTACATTCTATATTGCTAAAGGAATAAATAGTAATTGAAATACCAGTAGTAGGAAATACACTGTCATTTTGTCTGCATAAAATGAAAATAATATAGCTATAGCTCTAATTCTGATCAATTCTGCAGAACACATACTGTAATTTTGTCTGTATTCGAATAAAATTAATCAATAAAAACCAGATAAATAAATAAAGACTGAAAAAATTTATGAAAAGCATGAATAAACAAATAAATCCGTTAAATAAAATTGTGGGACATATACCTTTTTTTAATGAATGAATGAATGGATGGATTCATTAATGAATATTCATTGAAATGGCAGGAAACACTCTAATTTTGTTGGCATAAAAATATTACAGATATTGCTACATTCCCCAAATTTGTTCAGTTCTGCAGGAAATATACTGTAATTTTGTCTACATTAAAAAAAAGGAAAAATGCATGAATGAATGATTATGAATTAAAACTGCAGGAAACATAAAATTTTTATCTGAATGAATGAATAAATAAATAAATCTTAATTGAAGCAGCAAGAAACATACTGGAATTGAATATATATAAAAAATTATATAATGCTGTGTTTTCCTCTAATTTTGGTAAATTCTACATGAATCATACTGCAATTTTGTGCTTTACAGTCCCATAATTTTGTCTGAAAAAAAAACCCCCAAATCAAACCAAGAAACTGTCAAAGAGTGCAGAATTCAATATATATATATATATATATATATATATATATATATATATATATATATATATATATATATATATATATATATATATATATATATATATGTATATATTTATTTACTTTTTTTCTTTTTTCTTTTTGTTTACATATAAATTTTTGTTATTATTATTCTTGCTCATAAACTATGTTAGCTATTCACGTTTGAAGTGATTTTCTCATCACCATTGCGTATCTCCAGACTATCTCTGCATCTGTGGGAAGCAGAAAAGGGACCTTACACCACATCTGAGTCCTGTTGTTCTCCTTTACACTGATTTCCTTCACTGTAAAAGCATATAAATCACACACGCAGAGCGATACATTAGACGCAGATCTGTAACACTTCACCTTGCAATTGAATGCCTTTTGTCGACAGAAGAACAGAGGCAGCACAATCTGCCCACCATTCACCTAATTATAATATTTATGCAAAGCCTCTGGTGAGAGCAGCCAAAGAAACGATACGCTGAGCAATAATTGTAGCTGTGTTGAGTGGAAATGAATACCACAGTGTGTGGGAGAAGGCCTGCCATCTTAGGTGACCCAAAGGGCTATCTGTGCGGAATGATATTATGTGGAAAAGTGTGTCAAGGCTCAAGGTTTCATTTAACAACTTTGCTGTGCTCCCAAGTAGAGTTAAAAGCTATAGATGTTTGCACTGCGTAAATGCTGTTACATGATTACAGAGGTGGTTCTGTCAGGTTGAGTTATAACATATCCATCATGTCAAGTGTGGAGAGTATGGGTGAGTGGGGGACTGCATAGAATAACATATCATAATATATTATGTTATGCAGTTATAAACAGCACCTTGCGCTGGAAACCTAAACAATAGGTTTTTATCCCATTTATAATATACTTTTTTTCTTTTTATTTGTAGTCTCTGAAAGAATGTAACTGTATTTGAAAATAAAAAACCATAATAAAAAACATATTTAGAGGAGTAGCATATGGAAGATATTAATTATGTCTACATAGAAAAAAAATTAACAATCGCCACAATGGCAGATCCCTTAAGGTTTCAAAAAATTTTTTGCAACGTACCCCCAAATATGACTATCCCTTTAAAAAAAAATCTCCTTTCTAAAATATAAAGGCAATATAAAGAAAATTTTTAAATTCAAAAACACTAATTTATACATAAGTTACAATATTATTTTTATAAATATATACCCATACTCAATCAACCATGATACGCCACGTGAACTTGCGTCTAAGTGAAGCAGTAAGCATTTTAACATCTTATCAGATAAAACTATCACATACTGTTCACACAGGAGTGTAAAGGTCTTCAAAACAACCCATAAAAATAACGTTTTTTTTTTACTTGAAGAAATCATGTCAGAAATATACAAAACCGATTCCAAAAAAGTTGGGACACTGTACAAATTCTGAATAAAAACAGAATGCAATGATGTGGAAGTTTCAAATTTCAATATTTTATTTAGAATACAACATAGATGACATATCAAATAATTAAACTGAGAAAATGTATCATTTTAAGGGAAAAATAAGTTGATTTTAAATTTCATGGCATCAACACATCTCAAAAAAGTTGGGACAAGGCCATGTTTACCACTGTGTGGCATCCCCTCTTCTTTTTATAACAGTCTGCAAACATCTGGGGACTGAGGAGACAAGTTGCTCAAGTTTAGGAATATGAATATTGTCCCATTCTTGTCTAATGCAGGCTTCTAGTTTCTCAGCTGCCTTCGGTCTTCTTTGGCACATCTTCCTCTTTATGATGCACCAAATGTTTTCTATGGGTGAAAGATCTGGACTGCAGGCTGGCCATTTCAATACCCGGATCCTTCTTCTACACAGCCATGATGTTGTAATTGATGCAGTATGTGGTCTGCCATTGTCATGTTGGAAAATGCAAGGTCTTCCTTGAAAGAGATGAGTGATTTCCATTACAGTAGCATTCCTGTATGTGATGCAGTGCCATCTAAGGCCCCGAAGATCCCGAAGGCATCCAGTATGGTTTTCCGCCCTTGACCCTTACACACAGAAATTGTTCCAGATTCACTGAATCTTTGGATGATATTATCAGTGTTGGGCAAGTTACTTTTAAAAAGTAATTAGTTACAGTTACTAGTTACTTCTTCCAAAAAGTAACTAAATTAGTAACTCAGTTACAAATTTTTAAAGTAACTAGTTACTTAAGAAAGTAACTATTGCGTTACTTTCAAGTAAAATTAAATTTTAAATGCTCAAACGTGACCCCACCTCTACCCCTCTTTAAAGGAACTTAAAATACATGTGCATGTTCAATTATTTATGATAAATCTGAATATTATAATGAAATGGACACTTAATACAATACATTATTAACAGAAACATGAAACATTGTACACACATCTAAAAAAAAAAAAGTTGCTGTGGGACAAAGTGAGACTAGCCTCCAATCAAATGGCATGTATGTAGATATTATGTTTATATAGTGGATCAATGCAAATAACACGATAGATTTTTGGGAACTTTTGATATTTCCTTTTATTGTTTCTTTAATTTCTTGAAGGAAAAAGTAATGTATATACTTCTATTTAGAGAAGGCTACTTTTGGATTATTTGGGCTCGTCGCCATACCTGTCTCTCGTTGACTGACTGGCTTGTGTTGTTCGTTGTGTGTCCTGTCCTGTCCGATGATGGGTCGTTCGCGAATGAGCGTTAGTGATGATGGATCGACTCGTTCGCGAATGAGCTTTTGAGGAGTCGTTCGCGATTCGCGAATGAGCCGACTCTAAGAGCCGGCTTTTTTAGTTGAACTTCGGGAGCTGGCTCGCATATCTGAAGAGCCAACTAAATTTTTTTCAAATTTAGCCTATAGAAATTAAATAATTATGTAATAAAAATTGAAATATTATAGTCAAAGTCATTTAAAGAGCCGTTTGTGAGCCAAAGAGCCGGCTCTTTTCAGTGAGCTGAGTCAAAAGAGCCGAATTCCCATCACTACTATGCGTGCTTTCGAAAACCCGCCCAACTCTACCTCTGATTGGCTTACAATGAAATTTTACTCTACCTCAGCCAATCGTCAGCATTTATGCGCTTGTCTCGTGCTCTGCCCACTAACCAAGGAAGAACAGTAAAAAAAAGTATTTGCCTCTCGCTCAGAGATCTAGTTGGTCTGATGAAAAAAAAAAAAACAGCTTCATCATCAGTTATAGTAACGCGCCGCATTTTTTGGCAGTAACGGTAACGGCGTTATTAAGATGAGAAGAGTAATCAATTAGATTACTCGTTACTGGAAAAAGTAATGCCGTTAGTAACGCCGTTATTTATAACGCCGTTATTCCCATCACTGGATATTATACACTGTAAATGATGATAACTTCAAACTCTTTGCAGTTTTTCTCAGAGAAACTCCTTTCTGATTTTGCTCCACTATTTTTCGCTGCAGCATTGGGGAAATTGGTGATCCTCTGCCCATCTTGACTTCTGAGAGACACGGCCACTTTGAGAGGCTCTTTTTATACCCAATTATGTTGCCAATTGACCTAATAAGTTGCAAATTGGTCCTCCAGCTGCTCCTTATATGTACAGTTCACTTTTCCAGTTGACATTTCAAAATGTCTCTCTTTCAACATTTGATATGTTATCTATATTCTACTGTGAATAAAATATAAGTTTAAGAGATTTGTAAATTATTCCATTCCATTTTTAACTTACTATTTCTGTAATATCTGTAATGTATTTTTATAGCAAAATGTACTTCTTAAAGCAATTATAAAATTATGAAAACTTTTTAAGGAATGAAAGTAATTGTTAAATCATCATTATATATATTTTAAAAGATTAAATTAAAACATATAATTTTTGGAAATAAATATTTTATAGGGTGATTTAATGGTGCAAAATTGTATTTCAATTAATGAGACCTGCTTTTTGTTGACTAAAGTTTAATAAAAAAATTTAAACAGAAACAATTAAATATAAAAAGTCTTAGGTCGCTAGTATTTTCACCAACAAAAAATGGTTTTAAATCAGTTATTTCTATCTTTTGCTGTAGTGTGTCAATATCAGTTTACATTTCCAAACATTATTTTTGACATTAATTGTAATAATTTTGTGTGCACAAGGAGTCTGACAACAGCCATTGCTACACACAGAGATCTGATCTCCTCATAATCAGTCTGTCTAGACTAACATGAAGAAACAGAACAAACTCAGATAGACTCAATCCAGAAGAACTGTGCCAATGTCTCCAAAATGCTTTTGGAGCACCTCTCCACAAGTGCACCTAGGACAAATGCTTTTTTAAAGCATAGTGTGGTCACACCAAATGTTGATTTAATTAAGTCAAGTCAATAGAAGTTCATTAATAAAATATATTTATTGCATTATTTTTGATGGCATCCTCACTTTACAGTATGTTTACACAAGTGCCTAAAACTTTGCACAGTACTGTAGCTTTGCAGGTTTCTTGAAACGTTTTTGGATGAGATCAGATCTCTGTGTGCTCTGGCGGTTAACAGACTCCTTGTGCAAAACAAAATTCTCACTGGATTATTACAATTAATGGCAAAAATAGTGTTTGGAGATGTAAACTGATACTTCCTACTAACACACTACAGCAAAACATAGAAATAACTGAATTTCTGTTGGTGAAAATACTAGTGGCCCAAGACTTTTGCACAGTACTGTATATATATATATATATATATATATATATATATATATATATATATATATATATATATATATATATATATATATATATATATATATATATATATATATAGGCTCTGTTGGACACACCTTCTCATTCAAAGAGTTTTCTCTATTTTTCATGACTATGAAAATTGTAGTCACACTGAAGGCATCAAGGGCTATTTGACCAAGAAGGAGAGTGATGGGGTGCTGCGCCAGATGACCTGTCCTCCGCAGTCACCGGACCTGAACCCAATCGAGATGGTTTAGGGGTGAGCTGGACCGCAGACAGAAGGCAAAAGGGCCAACAAGTGCTAAGCATCTCTCGGGGAACTCCTTCAAGACTGTTGGAAGACCATTTCAGGTGACTACCTCTTGAAGCTCATCAAGAGAATGCCAAGAGTGTGCAAAGCAGTAATCAAAGCAAAAGATGGCCACTTTGAAGAACCCAGAATATGATATTGTCAGGATCCTGCCCTGACAGCCCTGTCCATCTTGTCTCTGTTCCATGTTTCTCTGTTTGTTTTGTGTCTAAGCACATGGTTCTGTCTTTGTTTGTGTCTGCCACGTGCTCCCCTTGTCCCACCTCCTTGTTACCCCTGGTCACGCCCCCTTGTTTAGCCCTTGTCTGCTTGATTGTTTTCACCTGATCCTCATGTGTACTCCCCTATATATTGGGGTTTCTTTCCTTGTGTCTCTGCTGGTTCGTTTTTGGTGTTTACCTGTCTCTTGGTCTAGAATTTATCCCTTTGAGCGTGATAATTATTTTGATCTCTTATCTAGTTGTTTATATTCTTTTTGGTCTTTAGCTTTGTCTAGTTTGAAAGAAAAGGAAATATTTTTTGTGTATTCTAATCTAGTTTTGTTTCTCATTCGATTTAAACTTTCATTTATTCTTGCTTAAGTGATTCCAGTTTTGGATTGAGTTTTGTTCTTACTCTTGGATTATAGCTTTGGTTTTCTTTTGCTTTGTTCTAATTTTGTCTTCAATTTTCTGTGTCGTTTTGAGTCTTGTTTTTGTGTATTGTCCTGTCTTGGCCCCACTCAGATTTCCTGACCACTGTACCCCACTGCCTGGAAGCAGCTCACCTCTCTCACATGTCAAGTCTCTGGTCTTGTGAGTCTCTACCTGGCGACTAGTCTGGTGACGTTGCAGTTTCACTTGAAGCTACGAGTTACCTGTATCTACCTGGCCCTTCCTCTGGAGCTACCTACTCTGTGCTTGGGCCTGTGGTCATCTTGGACTGTCTCAGTGGTCATCCCTCCTGCCCGTATTGTTGTCTGCCCTACCTGTTCCAGTCTTCGTCTTGTTAATAAAATACCCTTGTCTGCTCATTTTGCATTTGGGTCCCATTTCTTGCAGATCCCTGACAGATATATTTTCAGTTGTTTCACACTTTTTTTATGTATATAATTCCATATATAATTCCACATGTGTTAATTCATAGTTTTGATGCCTTCAGTGTGTACAATTTTTATAGTCATGAAAATAAAGAAAACTCTTTGAATGAGAAGGTGTGTCCAAACTTTTGGTCTGTACTGTATATATATATATATGGGTGTTTTTTTCTGATAATTTTTCAGTGTACGCACTAGTTTAAACAGCCTGTTCTGAAAAACCAATAAAGAAAAGATGGAACCCATACATTTCTGCAAGACCGTCAGTGGTACTTACAATACCACCATCATAAGGGAAATTATTTGAAAGCACTTGAAATATATATTAAGTTTCTTTAGTACTCACTAGGATATTTGAGGCACCTTTTTCCAGAGAGTTCATTGTAACAATCTGAGAAACCTCAAATTACAGAACAAGCACTTTTTTTTAGCTTCATCGGGAGAGTCATGACATATATAGGTGTTACTCACCACATGGGGGGAAACATCCAGAGGCTGCAAGAAATTGTACAAAAATAGACATTATATACTGCAGTATCCATGTGCAAGGTTTAATAGTCAGTAATACTGAGGTATCTGGGTGCTCAGAGTGTTTCAGAACTGGAAAACATGCTATGATTTAAGAGAGAAATATGTGGAAATTGTAATGGAACTTATAGGGAAAAGTGAGAGCTGTATTGAAGATGAAGGCTCAGGTCAAGTTTTTCATGGCTTTCATGGCAAAAGAAATGAAGTGATAATGTAAGTCTCACCTCTGGGCAGCCTTGAGGCTGCAGCAATGAAATTGTTTGCAGCTGCTTGAAGCCTGAACTCATACACTGTGTCTGAAAGAAGGGAGGAGAGGGGAGAAGGACAGAGCCCTTTATCTCAATTTCAGTCAAAGTGTGTATGTCAAACATTACATGTCTGTTTCATGCCAGTCTCTGTCTGTCTTTTCCGATTTCCTCAGTTTGAAAGAAAGATGGGCTCCACAATTTAATTGTTGAATGCTTAGAAATGACCTAAAGTAGGCAGTTTTTGTTGAAAAGGGTTAATGGAGAAAAACACTTAAATTGTATTGTCTCTGATGATCAAATATAGCATTTCCAAGGGATAAACAATTTTGTCTCCTTATAATCAAACCACTAGAATGGACAGATTTACAGCTTCAGAACACCCAGCATCTCATAAACACTGTGTTTCTGGGTGCGGTGAGTTTAGACAATCATTCCACAGTTGTAGTCCTACATATCAGTTTTAACAGTACACATTATGTAAGTCTTTAGGTCTTCCCTTTGTAATCTAAGTATTGTTGGAGTTCATGGATAAGGGTCTACATGTTTACCATTTCCCACAGGTCACGCCTGAAAGGGAATAGTTACTCTTTGTTCTCAGGGTAAATCCTCACCAGTTATGGCCTCATGAATTGTCACAGGTCTGGTATTTAGATAAACCTGTTACCATAATTTTTCTGCTGGTCAAATTCCTCCACTATAGGCATAATTTCAGCCATCAAGATATTCTTCAGTATTACGTCATAGCCTCTCCCTAAGAAAGGGTTGCAAAAACATTACCTGTACAATAACAAACTGTACAAATTATGAACTCGCTATAAATAACATTAAGTTTAATTGCACTCCTATTTTTATTTTTAACATTTATTGCATGTTTCAGTCCACGCTAAATTTACAGCTTTTTGTTGTTGTTTTTTTACAGAATTTACAGAACTGCTTACACACAAAATCTTTACTTTTCACAGTTTCTCAAACCTGACACTCAAACACCTAAAACTCACCCCAAATCTGCAAAACCATAAACTAATTCTCAGCTTTTGACTCAGTTTTCAATTTTATAAAACACTTTTTTTTGCAAAACACAACACACAATTCTCGATGTAACGAACAAAAATCTAACAGGAAGTATCTCGAGTTCCTTTTTCAAACACAACCAATCAAAATGCCAGCTAATTCGTCATCAGTGCAAACACTCACTCCTTTACCTAACACCAAGCAATTATGGCTTTAGAATAGGCCTATAAATGCAGATCTACACATGGTTGATGTATTTCTTTTCTTTTGTTCTGTGTAATACTGTATTCACAACCACAATGTTTACAGTAAAAAAGTTTGGTTTCAATCTTGCTTTCGTGATTACCAATAATTTTTTTACCATCTCTCTGTCAATTACTTTCAATCTTGAACAGAAATATACATAAGAGCTCATGAAAGAAGAGCTTTAGGTTATGAATTACGGTGTGTATATGATATTTCCAAAAATATAATATTATAGCAAAGGTTTGTAATAGAAGTCAAACGTTTGCTTTTGAGGTGTTTTGTGATATTTTGTGACCACTTCTTCCAAACGAAACATATTGATTATGCTTTATTTTGCAAGAAATATTGCTCAGCTAACATTACAGCGTTTTGTTGCGAAGCAACATTATGCTGAATTTTATTACAGCTGAAGGGTAGCTTAATACTCACTAAAACATAGTTTTAATTTATGTTCTTCGTATTTTTATTATTAGCCTAACGTTACCTTTTTTTATTAAAATTAAAAAGATACGACCGTGACTTTACTAACACGCTTCTCGTACAGTAACTTTAGGCCTTAGCATAATACCGACAATAACCTATGTAATTTCTAAATTCTTACCTACTTTTCCTGCTTCAGTTACTCTCTACTCGTTGTTGAATATGCGATCGAGTGTGTAGAAACAAGAGTCGACATTCCTTATATTGTACTCGGTGAGAATATGGCCCCAGCACAAACAAAGACTGTCATCGACATCAATAAAACACTGATAGCAATTCAAAGCTGTTCTAATTACCGAGCTGAAAAACAACAGCTTTACGATCATCGCAAATATTTCTGTTATTACTGGACCTGGGGCCACTAACATTAACTTTTTACCAGCTTTTACCAAAGCTTTTGTCCAGCTAAAGTTAGCACTTAGCCAAAGGGTAATTATTTTTGGATCCAACTTAGACTAATCTATGCTTTTATGTAACTAAATAATAACAATAATAAAAGGACTAGGCTAATCTTAAAGACAAAAATGAGCTTTCTTACTTTTAAGACTAGTCTTAACCTTTTATGCAACTTGCCCAGTTAATCATGTTATTCTTCAACCTGCTTGAAACTAAACATCTTTAAAAAATTATTTTTAAGGATTACATCATCATGACGAAATAATTATCACATGGGCACAGTTATACACAAAAAGTAATGATCTTACGTGGTGATTACTTGTGCTACAATTAACATACATTACAAAATGTATAAATAATTAACAAATCTCAAAATTTTTCTTGATTATTTTAAAGTTATTTATGTCGATTATAGGCTCGTGTAGCTTTCTTAAAGGGATAGTCCACCCCAAAAATATAAACTTTCATTAGCTCACCCTCATGTCTTTCCAAATCTGCATGACAATATAATATATATATATATATATATATTTATTTATTTTTATTTTTTTTGGAATATATACGAAGATATTTTAATGTTTATAGTCAGGTTAGACGTCATATTGAATTTAGATGAAAACAAGGTTGTGAGGGATAGACTTAAAGTCTTTACCTTTGCACATACTGTATAAAGGTCACATCATATCATTTTCACCATCTCACAACTATAAAAATTGTTTCATGGGGTTTTGTCTACTGTTATATATATATGTACTTCTATCCGTCACAGACTCATTTTCATTCCTGTCAAAAAATATGGTGCCAACCAGACCAAAGTCTATTGGTAACCAATGATCAGTTCCCATTGATTCCACTGTAGTAAAATTTAAAAATAGAAAATTGATAAAGACATTATTTAAAATATTGTCTTTCATGTTCCACAGAAAAAAAAGAAAGTTATACAGGATTAGAAGGACATGAGAGTGAATAAATTAAGTTTTCCTGGGTGGACTATCCATTTAATATGAGAGGGTAGCTCATCTTTATCATGCAATGACTCCAGACAAAAGCAATATATGCATGTGATGTTCATGGTGGTCTTGTGCAGTGTATCTCCATAAAGACATATTACTGCATTGTCTTTTCAACCCTCTTCCTGCTCCCATTATGCACCATTTTGCTGCAAAGTAAAGAGATGGGGAGTGTGAGTGTGAAAGAGAGGGAGAGAGAGAAGGGAAAAGGGAGGGAGAGGGTGATGCCTGTGTGCCTGTTGATGATGTTGGTGGGGTGCCGTGATATTGCAAATGATCCAAATTGACCGGAACAAAGGGAAAACAAAAGGCTTTCTGTGCATGTAATCGATTAGTGATCTCTGAGCAGCTGACGAATTGAAGGAAAAAAACAAAACAAAAAATCTGAATATTGAAACAATGGGTGAGACATTTGAAAAGGCAAAATTGACATTTAAAAGATTAATAATAAAGATTAAAACATAAACATATTTAAAAATGATAAAATAGGATTCCCAACATATAATCAATGCGTGTCTAAGAAATAGAGACTACCAATCAAGCCCACAAGCTCATCGCATCCCATATCCCACACCCCTCCCCCCATTCCATCACCCCCCCAAAAAAACCCTCTTCTCCCTCCACAACCCCTCCCGTCTTTTCCAAAGTGTCGCCATGGTAACGAGACAGAGTGCCTAATACATGAAGTTAATATATTTCCAATGGCAGGAGCGACTTGGGTACTAATGCATTCATCTGTCTCTGCAGAGACAAGCCAATCAATAGTAAGCAAGCAGGAGCCCCACCGCAGGCTTGCCAGAGAAAAGAGGGTGTAGTCAGTCAGCTGGCCTATCAGCAGTGATCAGAAGACAGGTAGCATTGCGCTGCATTGTGGAAATGTGAATTCTACAGCTGGCCCTCCAACAGGAGGCCAGAAAGTCAGCGAGAGTACAATGAAAAATGAACATATCATGAAGTGATTGTCTCTTTTTTTTCCCAGGTTCATTTTTCATTTGTGCTTTTGAATGTGCATTATATGCGGAAGAGTTACTTGTTTATGCTCTGTGGGATGTTTCATTTCTCTTGCATTAATTAAAAACAGGACCAGAGATAAGTGTAGACAAATTGTACCTGAAAAGGGGGACTGCATTGCACTGCTCAGATTCAGTCATGTTTTCAGGCTCACTTCATTCAAGCGGTCACAGAGATTAGCAAACATTGCACCAAACAACTTAACAGTCTCCAGCGATGCTTTGTGAGATGTTGAATATCTCTTTCATTGATTATCATTTTTTAAATAGCTCTATTGATAAGTATATGAACAAATTATGCAGATATGAAAGTAAGAAAACTGACCAATATGTTTGAAATAAGGCATCTGCATCAGGTGTAGGTCATGCCCATTATGGTAAACTAAAACCACAAACACATACACACACACACACATACACACACACACATATATATATACACATTGAAATAATTACCTGAAATAAAATATAAAGTTTAACTTGTACTGCAATAACTAAAACTGAAATAAAAAACTATCAAAAACTATACTGACATAAAAAAAAAAAACTAATAATATTTAGAAAAACAAACTTAAAATTAAAAAATATAATATAAAAATAAAAACTAATTCTAAATATTAATAAAAACTATTATATTATCTAAATGATCCTAAAATATCACTGGTATCGATAAAGGGGAGACGAGATAATGGCATATATGGATCAACACATTTGTATCTTCAGAAAATTAATCTGCCTCTTCTTGTATGAACGGAATGACAGTATCAGTGCTGATAATAATATGGGGTCACCACCCTCGGCTGTCTTCTTATTGGACCATTTCTTTGTGTAGAACACAAAGCCAGCCAATAGGGTGTGTCCCCAGTAGTCTCTTCCAAAACTGGAAGGCGAGAGTACAATCTAATCATTTAGAGTAAATGCTAAATCTAAACATAAAACTAATATTTTTCAGCATTTATTTGATCAGTTACTGTAAGTATAGCTAAGAATGATTTAATAAAGGCATAATAAAAATGCAAATGTTTCTTCTTGGTTTGACTTTTTGGGATGATGGCGCATGCGGCCTTGTTCCTGAGGACCTCACCTGTGACCTAGTTTGACCTCACAGGTTAAGGGTCTCAGGGACAAAGAGACATACTGTGAAAAAACTATAGGTCCCTGTTTCTGGAATTAAAAACGCACAACTACTTCATTCTTTCGTTCTAATATCTTCAAAACCTCATTGAAAGCGCTTGGAAAAAGGGCTCTGACTGCATTGCGCTGTTCAGATTTTCACCCTCACCTCCTTCAGGCTGTGAAGGTGCAGAGAGAGCAGTAAACACATAATGTTTGCACCAAACTGTGTTGTGTCAGTCATAATAAAACCATGGGGTGTTGTTGATGGGTACTTTTACTGCAATATGTTCCACCGCAGAGGCTGTAAGCCATGGCATTATCCTCCGCACGATTCAACCAGGAGCTTCAGTAAAACCTCATCTGCTTCAGGAGCTTTTCTTACGGAAAATCAAAGACACATTAGCTGACTCCTGAGACAATAGTACAGGGTTTCTCCACGATATTACATAAATATCAGGAGAAAACTATCATCAGATAAAACTAACTTACAGTGTAAAGTAATTCTTAGTAAATTACTAAATAAAAAGCCATAAATGAACCAACAGAAATAGCTAGAAACATGTTGACAATTCAACTATTTCAGCTACCATCAGGTAACATGAGGACAGGGCAAAATGGAATACCTACAGCACAGTATCGGGAAGTAATCCAATTTTCCCCAAATATCCAGGAGTTTGGTTGAAACCTGTGAAAATAAAACAAAACAAATATAAATATATCTAATTAAAATATTTAAAGATGCTAAATAAGTGAAAAACACTTATTATTAGATGGATTTATGTTACATTTGTGCACATACTGCAAATGGGGACCTGAAGGTGAAATGGTGCAATAGTGCCCCTTCTTGGTAGACAGCTGTTACAACTGACACAGTGACTGAGTGAGTAGAGACAGCAAACTGTCTAAATCTTTTCCATGACTATTACCAAAAATGTGCAAGTTGACCAACCGATTAAGATGTTCATGTGTTGTAGACATGCAATACTTGACTCGAAAATACTATGACGCTAAAATATTTCTCAAACATCACACCGTCATGAATTATGAAAATGACTGCAGTAGTTGGACCAACAGTTCTATTGTCTTTTTAAAAAAAACACAGACAAACACACACACAAAAAAAAAAAAAAAAAACTTTTGATAAACCAAACAAGTGTATCTCAAAACATCTCTCCATCTCAGCATTTGAGAATGATTATCCGTCTCGTATACATGCATGTGCACAGGTGTGTCAATCTCAGGCATCACAATAAACTGTCTACGACAAATACAAGCCTCTGCTGTGGCAAAAAGCGCAGTGATGTAGCAGAGGCAAATGGCAAAAATCCAAAACGGAGATGTACTACCTTATCGTGGCATCTGGAACATGCAGACTTTGACAATGTCTACCTTTGTGGTAACAAAAAGTGCATGTCGACATAAAAAAAGTCTGTCGAAAACTACACATACTAAACAAAAAAACAGTTCACATACAGCATGAAGGATGCTGAAACATGTCGGACTCGGAAAAGTTAAACCTGATGAGACAAAGAAAAAGTGAAAGAAAACGGAAAACGTCCTTCCTTTCCACTCTCTGTAGGTCCAATCTACGTGGCTGGTCATCTTTCCCTTTTTCTCTGGAAAGAGAAAAACAGCCAGTCAGACATACAGACAATGAGCCCACAGGCAGGTAGAGCAAAGACAATCACGCTGATCCCATATGTAGCACATAACCTACCTCCCTTACAGCAGTCCACGAGCCCCTCAGACTGTGTCCTCCCTGTCAGACATACACACACGCACACACATGCACACACACACATTTTCTGCCTTTGCCTCTGAGTCTTCCATCACTCTGTCTCTCCTCAGCATCTCATGCACTCACATCCCTTGTCCCCAATCTCAAACTCTCCTGCTTTTTTTTCTCCCTCATTCCCTCCCTAGCCTACAACAACCCCATTCTCTTGCTCTCTCTCTTTCCCTCGCTCACATTTTTTCAGGCATCGTGTCTCTGTTAACCCCCCCCCCCCCCTTCGCAGTCTGTGCACTCGTGTATGCATGCGTCTGAGAGAGGAAATGTGTGTGAGAGACAGAGGGAGCAGGGAGGGGGCAAAGGGGAGAAGAGAAAAGAGCTGAGAGTCGGAAGGATTGGGAAACGAAGGGGGAGGGTCAGAATCTGAAACTGGGTGAGAGAAGCCACTGAGCATCAGGCTAGCAAAATGATAAAGCGCTGGAAAATATTACTCCCCGCGTTTGCTGCAATCTTCTGTTAATCAATCCGCGGGTACGCTTCATCAGATTACGCTCTGTCTTCCTGACATGCTGCAGCTTCACCAGTGCAGCAAATCGCCTATAGCTACTTGTGCACTAACGTGTTCGCACACTATAGGCTACTACATAGATTTTTCAGCACCAGAAGCATCGTGCTCTGTGCATTTGAATAAACTCACAGCAGGTTAAAATGGACATTAAAAGGATACTTTGTGCAAAAATAGATAACTCTGTCCTTATTTACTCACCCAAATTTCATGACCTTCTTTCTTCTGCAGAACACTATTTTTTGTTAATATTTAATAAAAAAGTTACTTGGGTTCAGTGTTGTTTTGGACCCCACTGACTTTCAATGTGGGAACTGTGGTCATTTTTTCTCAGGATTCTTTGACACATAGAAACCTCAAAAGAACAGCAATTTAATGAAAGTCCGTGTTTTGGACGCCATTCACTTTTAATGTATGGACAAAAACATGCTTCAAAATGCCTTGGTGTGTGATTTGTAGAACAAAGAAAGTCAAAAAGGTTTGGAGTGACGTGACAGAATTTACATTTCGTCGTGAACAAAAACAAAAAAAAGAAATAAAATCATCAGAGATACTGTGCGTAAAACACTTATTCTTCACTTAACGTAACATGCATTATGTATATTCAGTATCCTTTGTCAAATTATACTTTATTAAGGTCATGTGTCACAGAAATGCACTGGTGCATATGTGTTTAAAAAGTGTACAACATTTTTACACAATGGCAAAATCAAACCATATCAACAGTTTGCTGGACAAATCAAAAGTTTGAAACAATTCCAGCTGCATATAAAACTCTAATTTCTATGACTAAATGCTGTATTGTCCTCGCATGGCCTCTTTAGCCAGTCGCACTCCAGTCCCACAGCCTCAGTGGAGGTGTAGCCTTTTAAATATGATTTATGACATGCTGGTACAGTGAGTGGGGGAGGCTACTCATTTCGCTTTGAGAGCGAACAGTAACAAAGACGAAGATAGGTGCAAAAATCAGCGAGGAAGAGCTATAGCTATATATATCTATATAGCTATAGCCCCTTTCCGTGCCATCGCAACAAGCGGGTATGAAAGTCCCTTATACTGGAGCCAAAATGTCTGCTGCAGACAGCATATTTAGTACAGACTGGGATAAAGATGTTCAGACGGCGATGCGCAGGAACATGAAAGAGCCAACTTAAAAAAGGGTGCACAAGTATGGATCAGCTATACATTAGCTTTACAGCAGCTTATTCAAAGGGAATGCTTAATAACATCCATTTCCACATCTCAGAGGGATGGCAACAGCTGTTATTAGTGCTGCTGACTGCAGGCAGTCTGGCAGTTATTTGCAAAAGCTTGAGCTTTATCTGCTCGTTGCTCTTGTTCATTTCTATGTGTCTATGCACTCATAAATTAACTTAATTATTATCTCTCTCTCTATATATATATACCCCTCTGTCTTCATCCACCTTTTTATATTCTAATGCAAGTCGTGTATCGCTTTTATCACCTTTTTTATCTGGACTGCTTTCTGTCTTGGTTTGGATGGATGCTTCTATTTTGTGCTGTGTGCTGCTGCATGTCTGCAGTAAGGGAGGACATTGAGACAAAGCACTGAGTTCCTCCCTGAAGGAATGACGTCACCGTGTTCAGTGCAGGTCTCCCCATTTCAGGGCCCGGATGGCCACACTTCTAAGTCACTGTCAATTGAACCGCTCATCACGTGCCAAGGCATCCGCTTCCTCGAGACACAAGACGATAAAAAAAAAATGTCAGGAAAATTTCCACTCAAGACTGGGGCTAGTTGTCATTCTAGACAACTGTTGTTTTAACTATTTATGTATGGGTAGGTTTTGCCCATTTACTGTATGTACAGTATACACACAGAGTTTGGGGTCAGTAAGATGTTTTTAACTTGTTTTTGAAGGAAGGCTCTTGTGCTCACTAAGTCTGCATTTATTTGATAAAAAATACAGTAAATACATTAATATTGTGAAATATTATTACAATTAAAATAACAAATTTGTATTTCTAATATATATATTTTATGCTTTAAAATATTTGAAAATGTAATTTATTCTTGTAATTTCAGTGTCACTAGATCCTTCAGAAATCATTCTCATGCTCTGATCTGGAGCTGAAAAAAAATGTAATCAATGCTGAAAAAAGAAAATATTTTTGTGGAAACTGAATAAAGCAATTTGTCCTTGCTGAATAAAAGTAAGCCTATTCATTTCTTTTGAAAAAATATGACTGACAGGTAGTGTATATATTAAAAGGGATGAATACATAGAAATAATAGAATATTTCCAATGTTATAAACCGGGCAAAATTTTTTCGGTTCATCAGAAGGGCTGACATTTTTTTAATGGCAGACATAGTGAGGCAAGTTGTTATCACAGTGAAACTTGCCATTAAACAGCCTATTCAGCAACATTTTAATAGTAAAAACGTATGAAATAGACAAAACTTTAAATGTACCTTTCAAATAGATAAGCGAACATTGTACCATTGGCTAAATAAATAAACAAAATCTTTGATAACCAGTCCACATAAAAACACAAATTTGTGTAATTGGATTTTTCACTCAAACCTATAGATTGATTGAGACAAGATCTTGGTGTAACAACTTGCTCTGGTTTTCTCATACAAATTCACCCAGCCACAGGGCACATTCAAGTTTAAATGCACAAGCAGGTGTTTGTAAGCACAAACACACCACCTTCAAGACTTGAATTCTATTATACCTCATGCCAGTTGTGTTAATGCAGCTGATTTGAACAGCAGTAAGTAAAAGGGTGTGAAGGATATGAAAATTATAGCCGAATATGAAGGCAGAGCTGGTCCAGTCTTGTCGCAGGCACACAGCAGTGGCGAACAGACCCCAAAACATATCATTTCAACCAATATGGAGTGTGAAATGAACACTGAATCGTCAACACAACAGAAACTATCGACATCTGACCACAGAACAACCTCTCAGCACAGCTCTGATAGGATATATGCCGATACATGCCCTTTTTTCCACCCCATGGACGTGAAACAGGAAGAATAAGACAGAGTGAGAGAGAAAGAGAATGAAAAGAGAGAAAGACACAGAGGGGGAGTAAAAGAGAGCTACAACGCAATGCGGATGCTGGCTGTCTGAGCCACCAGCCAGACACACAGGGGGAGATGGGGAGGAGGAGAAGGAAGGTTGGGGGGGGGGGGGTGACTTGGATGGTGATGCAGAAATACGAGGCACAAACAAATAAACACACAAACACAAACCAGTGTGTAGACACAAACAACCAGTAAAAGTGTTTTGCTTTGTTAAAGTT
Organism: Carassius auratus; assembly: GCF_003368295.1. Taxonomy (NCBI): domain Eukaryota; kingdom Metazoa; phylum Chordata; class Actinopteri; order Cypriniformes; family Cyprinidae; genus Carassius; species Carassius auratus. Next base: position 50,344 of record NW_020528247.1, on the reverse strand, counting down.
TTTCATGTTTCTGGGTCGAAAAAAAGGTGAATGCAGGACATTTTTCAGATAGAAATTAATAAAAAAAGTAAATTAGAGAAAATAAATAAAGAGAAAAAAAACTAAAGGAAAGATCTGAAAGTCTTGGATATAAGAGTTTAATTTAATTGCAGGCCAGTAGCAATAAATCAAAACAAACATGTTCTTAGCATTTCTATGAAGCTGATATATAAACAATGCCTCATACCACTGGTGTGTGAAAAATTCATTTTTATTAATATGTTGCCTTTCGATCTAAAATTGATACAGACTATGAAGAGCTGCTGCTTTTGTGCCTTTTGCATTCTTCAGTCACCACCAAACAAACAAACAAAAAATCATTTGACTTCACGACATGCATGCTGCCTTAAAGCACCTAGTGTTGATGTTTCCAGTGAATAATAAAAGGTGTTTGGTAGTTTATGCAGTGATACAGAGTTAATTTTGAAAATGACATATCGTATGATATGCATTGTTTGTATGTTTTGTAATTTTTCCTCATTAAAAATTATATATTTAGCATAATTTGTGTGAAAAGTTGAAGTGAACAATTAAAATGAATTTCAGAGTGAGTTTACATGAACTCCACAGGTTTGAGTAAAACCTGATGATCATGTTCTCCAACATGATTTGAAAATAATTAGCATTAAGAGCATCTTGTGCTTCAATGGAAAATCAGAATCAAATGGTGAGATGAACATCTCTCCATCTACACAAGAGAGCCTCACAGATTTGCATGTCTGATTAGCCACCTAGAATCTTCAATATTCATAATTCATTTTACATCATAAGGTTTCTTTATCAGATTTTTCAACATCTGACAACTTTGCTTATCCTCAGATTTGAAAGAAGACATTGATTTCCACATGTTTAATCTGGGACCCCCCTGGATCTTTAAAAAAAAAAGTATCTCTTACATATCCACCACACAACCACTGTAATTGAATCATTGCTCCTGGCTGTCCACATGAGCTCACCCCATGCTGCTTTAGGCGTCATAGTGGGTTCTGATAGCCGTAAACGTGCAGCCGCAGGGAAAGCTAGAAGGTTGTACAGTTATCTCCAGGCTGTTTATAATGCGAAACCATACAACCAACTACCTCACACCGCAACGCACATGCAGTGAAAAGCCCATTAAAGACATTGCTGAGGACCTTATTACTCAGTTGCCAGATAAACTGGTGCACTTTATTTCTTTAACCATATTTTTTTTCCATCTCCATCTCTTGAATTCGAAAGCATTCATGACAAAAGTAAAAGTTCTCCTAATATATGTTTACTGTTGTATTCAAAACCAATATAAAGGCCTCATGTCTCACCTAAAATTCTCTATATAATAATAGTCCTTAGGTACACAACATATGCAAATACACACAAATAAACACAACAACCCCATAAACAAACTCTTGTATATTTAGCAAACAATCTTGTCTAAATAATTTTACAATCATTGTTGTGGCATTATTGCCCTCTGCTGGTGATATTGTGCACTGAACCATCTTAGCCCTGCCTCCTGCATTATCTGTGCTCATTAGTGGCTTCACATACATAATACACACACACACACACACACACACACACATATGCATCCACATGTACGCACACAGTCTGTCCTTTTTGGTGAAACCACCCACTCTCTGCAACTACTAAAATATTCATGCTGCCCTGATAATATGTTTTCTTTTATCATCATCATCCCCTCACACACAGTAATTTCCTTCACACACTATTTAAGAAAAATATGCTTACTTATCTTTATTTAATGACAATGAAATGCTACAAAATCATCAAAATACACATTAAAACCCATAAATGTGTGTGTGTATGTGTGTGTGTGTGTGTACAGAGTGTTGTCCAAATCACTGCTGTGAGCTTGTAGTCCATCAGTCTAGACTGATTCTGCAGGCCTGGCAATATAGAGGCAGGAGTCTCTCTGCTAACAGAGAAGCTAGTGCTTATTCAGCAGGAAAGCAGTGGTGTAGCTCCACTGAGACCTCTCATTATCACACACAGACCCCAAATGCCTACGAGAGCCATAGGTTAAAGCTGTTTCACTTTGCATGCCAACTACAAACATTTCACACATGGCATACATGCAAAGGAATGCAAATGTGTTTATCTACACTTGCATAGGTCGTTAGGTCTACAGCCTGGCTTCTTTGTTGGTGTTTGTTCATTTATTTTACTGTAGTGTGAATTAATTCAAGAGGTTTGTGCTTTGAGTGTATAGGTTCAGCTAATTAGACTAAGTACTTCTATGTAGTTACAGATATGTACATAGCCAACTATGTACATAACATGCAAGAAAAAATAAATAAATTGTGCGCAAGATACCAATTCGTTCCCTCAATGTGCTAAAACATTCACACGATTAATATTTTGTTACCTCGATTTGTTTATTCGTTCCTTCGATTTGCTAAATTGTGCGCACAATTTATTAAGTCGCACGATTTAAGTCAGGGAAGTTGTGGCCTAGTGGTTAGAGAGTCAGACTTGTAACCAAAAGGTTGCGGGTTTGAGTCTTGTACTGGCAGCGATTGTAAGTTGGGAGGAAATAATTGTACAGTGCTCTCTCCCACATTCAATACCACGACTGAGCTGCCCTTGAGTAAGGCACCAATCCCCTGGGTGCTGCAGCAGAAAAAAAATTTGCTGCCCACTGCTCCGTGTGTGTGCACTTTGGATGGGTTAAATGTAGAACACTAATTCCGAGTATGGGTCAGCATAATTGGCCACTTCACTTTCACTTTCTTACTAATCTGTTCTCTCGATTTATAAATTGCGTTATGAAACAAATTAGTAAATCGTGCTCAAAATTTATCCTACTATTTTTTTCCTGCATGCCATTTGTGGGGTTCTACAGATATGAATGCAAGCTAAGAAACATCTAGGTTACATATGGAAACCTTTGTTCCCTGATAGAGGGAACAGAGATGTTGTGTTGAACTTCCAACACTAAAGACACTAGCGGTTACACTTGGGAGCCCAGATACCTTTGACATCAATGAGAAAAGGTCAATGAAACTGGTGAGCAAAATTTGCATAGCTGGCCACTAGGGGTGTAACGGTAAGCGTATTGTGTACCGCACGGTTCACGGGCAAATTCCAAATGGACGTTATCTTCCCTATCACCTTGGAGTGAGAAGGGCACATGCGTGTCATTATGTAGTCGTTTTGGAATGCATTTGGCAGAGGGAACAACAATTTCCTCATTATCTTTAGCTGACATGTACCTGTGACTATACAGCATGGTGTCTGTCAGCAGATTTGCTGATGAACACCAGCATAAAAAATATTTATTTTATATTTTAAAAAGTGTTACACATTAGTTTTTATAATTTACCATATTTTAAACACTTTTCTAACATATAAAATTTATGGGTTTTTTTTGCTACAGTTATGCTAACAACAATAAAAAGACATTTATGACATTAAAACAGCGACATCTACTGACGAACACTGTCAGCAGAAGAAATTGAGGAAATTGTCACTCCCTTTGCCAAGTGTATTACAAATGACTGTGTAATGGCATGAATGTGCCCTGCTCACTCCAAAGTCCCCACTCCAAGGTGATAGGAATGATCACTTCCATTTAGAATTTCAGTCGGTCCGACACTAGGGGTCCCTATACAAAATGCCACAGCCGCTCAACTGCATTAATTAGTCCAAGGCGGATGTAGATGTTGACAAGCGGGGCTACAAACAAATTCACCTTTCCTTCTCGTAACCTTCCAACACCCAAGAATGATGATCTCGATTTCTTACATCAGGGAGAGCTGGCAAATAAGGCAGAGTTCACCTCCAGCTGAACCCTTTTTTTATTCTGAGAAAAACATGAAAAATGACGGTTGAGAATTCCTGGTTGCAACATTGGGAACGTGTTAATTTCCCAAAGTGGGCAGAGAACACTTCAATAAACAAATCCTACCTGAACGGGAAGTAACATGTGGATATAAATCCTATGGACTCATTAAAAGGGAGTCCTACATAGGAATTAATACAATTTTTGTGGTGGGATCCGTGCATGAGTGATAGAAGGGTAGTACAGGGTTCATAAGAAGGAACTGAACTGAAATGTAAGAGAACATTACAACCTTGTGAAGGCACTAAATGCAAGCTCTACACTCTACCATCCATCTAATTTTAAAAGCTAGGGCCCAAAACTCTAGATGGCACTGGTTCTATTCACAGATTGTAGAATTTGACAAATGTATTAGGTGTAGCCCAAACTGAAGCTCTATAAATATACACTAATGAGGCACCATTTGATAAGGCTAACAAAGCACAAATGCTCCTGGTTGAGTCTGCCTTCACTTCCAGTAGGCATGGTAAGCCTCTGGCCTGAAAGGCTGTAAGGATTGCATCTACAATCCAGTGGGAGATCTTTTGTTTGGAGACAGCATTCCCCTTCTGCTGACCTCCAAAGCAGACAAAGAGCTGTTCAGATAGTCTGAAACTCCAATTCCATTCCAAATAGATGTGTAGGGCTCACACTGGGCACAACAGAGACAGGTCATGGTCCCCATCGTATGGGGGGATAGCTTGCAAGTTTACCACCTGATCTCTAAAAGAAGTGGTGGGAACCTTGGGCACATACTGTATCCAGGCCGGGGTATCAGGACAACGTGAGAGTCTGCCAGCACAAATTACAGGCATGATCCATAAAAGGAGAGGGGTTGGAGATCCCCCATCCTCTTGATATAAGTGAGCACTCTCAGGAAGGCCATCTTCATAGAGAGGGCACTAAGTCCAACTGACTGAAGGGGCTCAAACAGATCTCTCTGTAAGTCCTAAAGGACCACTGAGAGATCCCAACAGGCAATGATGCACAGCCTCAGAGGATTCAACTTCCGGGCACCTCCTAAGAATCTGATAACCAGATTGTGTTTCCCCATCGATCTGCAATCTACAATGTTGTGGACACATACATCTTGAATGTAGATCAGTTTGTCTACATTCCAAGATGGCGCCGCCAAGTTTGGATGCCGTCCATTGTCGCTCCGCTTAGATTGTGTTTTTATTTACTTTTTTACTTACTTTTGCTTTCTCTTTTAACACACATAATGTCTGCACTGATCATTTAGGACACTTAATCCTCCAATCCATGGTGGCCATCTGAGATTCTCCGGAATACAGAGATGAACAATGGCCGCCTGCATAACATCCCAAGGAGACGGATCAAGAAACACCACAGGAAATGCGCTGGGATTCGCAAAAGACTGAGGAAAAGAGCTCACAGTCCTCCTCTACAGAGCATTTAGCTAGCTAATGTCCAGTCTCTGGAGAATAAGATGGACGATCTTAGAGCCAGGATAAGTTTCCACAAGGGACATTAGGGACTGTAACATCCTTTGTTTGTCTCCAACATCCTTTGTTGGTCCCAGACACTGCTATAATGCAGTTTGAAAGCTTCTCTGTTTGGATGGATGGACAGAACAGCCGAGGCCGGTAAATCCAAAGGTGGAAGAGTGTGTTTGTTTCATGATTAACAAGAAATGGTGTGACCCCAGGAATATCTCCACTCTGTCACGCTCCTGCTCGTCTCATCTGGAACATTTATCTGTTATTTGCCGCCCATTCTCTCTGCCCCGATAATGTGATATAACATGATATTTAGCCCCTAAAATGCTAATTTTACCAAGGCAACCCTGCCAAAAAAACTTATATTTTTACCACGGGAAGCAATTTTTATTGCGGAATCTCCTGGAAACGAACTTGGGCAGAATTTGTTGTGAAAGCCTGGCAACCCTGATCTGAATGCACGTGCTGGAGATATACTTCTAATTACGGTAGCGTCTTTACTGATGAGATGCGCATGAAAATCGCATTTGATTTTTTTGCACAGCCCTACTACAGAGGGGTGTGTACTTAGCACACATTTTACAAGATTAGATGTTTGTCAGTGGTGCTCATGACCTGCAAATCATTTGCCATAGTCCTATTAGTCATCTCTCCTTACTCTGTTTATTTGGTAATTAAAATGTTATGCACTGTAATGTAACAGGCTATCACTAGCAAGTGGCTAATCATATCCCTTTAGTGGCTCAGTAGAATGCGTTATTCATTTTCTGTGCCTTTCCGAATATTGACACACTATTCGGGCACATTCCTACTTTGCACTGTACAATGATGCTCAATGGGGAAAACGATTATTCTAGTAAGCCTGGGCCAGTTGTTTGCAAGTGTGTCCAAACCTGGGGGCCTCGTGTAGGGAACCCACTGTGGCATTGAATGGATTTTCGTGAGGCCAACAGATCAATCTGCATCTGACTGAATCGACTCCAAAACAGGTGGACCGGCTGGGTGTGTAGCGTCCACTCACCCCTGAGCATGACCTGCCGTGAGAGGGAGACCAATACATGATTGAGTTCAACTGCAATGCAAGTGGTTCACAGATACCTGAATCTCTGTTGGCTCCACAGTAAGAGATAGAAGGCCAGATGTAAGCCTCGGTGCAGTGCCCATCTTAGGACTTTGATATGAAGCGATCTCATATGCATCAGTTCCAATGGTATAAGCGCAGTTGAGGATTGAGAAATGAAAGAATGCATCCTTCAGGTCTATTGCTGGGAACCAATCTTGGTTTTTGACACATGTTAAAATGTGTTTGAGGGTTAGCATTATGAGGTAACAGAATGCCACTGAACTTCGGTAGATGCCTAGCAAACTGAATCGCATAGCTGAGCCAAATGTTCCTGAGGAGCAATTGGTAAGACTTGGGGGGCTTAAGCAAGCATCTCAGTGGAACTACATTTAACATACCTGGGGCAAGGGTTCAGCAGAAGAGAAATCACAATGACAGAGGACATGTGTCCTTCATGGGAGCACAGTGTCCTGTACGCCAGGTCTGTCAAAGAAGTCACTGCCAAATGCAGGAACCAGAGTTCATCAACATGCAGCATACTGACTCAATCACTGAGTTGTTACATCAGAACATGAGGAAGCAGAGAATCTGATCTGAACAGGCTCTGATGTGCAATCTTAGTGCCTGGCCATCACACAAATGGGAGGGTCAGAAATGCTGGGAGTGAGATCAGGGAAGGAGGAAATATCTCTTTAAATGGCCATCTGGTGACTTCTCTTCCATGTGGTTGAGAGCCGGAGCCCAGCAGGATCCAACTCCCATCCCCACATGGAGGTGGAGCTTTACTCTCATCTCAGGTTCACTACGAAGACTTTCATGGGTCCTTAGTAGGGGTGGGAGGATCGATCTAAATATCGATAGTATCGATGCCAACACTGGTATTGGTATCGGATATCCACTAGTCCTTAGCATCCTGAGGACGGGCTGGCGATCCCACTTTCCTGCGAGTGACTGGCCGCTGTTCAGGATTTACTGACAGCCCAGGCTGTTATGGGGCCTCATTAGTTCTCGCATGAGGCCATCCCCAACGACAAACAGAGGGTGCTGCTTTGGGAGTGCAGGGGTAGAACCTGACCTATGCCAAAACAGTTATCCATTTCTTAACCGTGGAGAATCTCTACGCAAATTCTTCAATGGTGTCATCAAGAGACCATCCTGAGAAATGGTGGCACTGAGAAAGCGCACTTTTTCAGCCTTTCCACATCTCTGCCAGGTTGACATCGCCCTCCCCAGAGTCTTTGCTGTGGAAATATGATCTCAAAGATCACCACTGAAGCACCCAGGGGTACTCTCACTGTGTATGGGCAAGGGATAAACCACAGTTTGTGCCACAGATCCAATGATGAGGAGATTGAGGCTTTTCCTGTGCAGTTTGGTCATTAGTCCACATGCAAAACACAGCACCAGGTCACTGAAACCAAACATTTTTGAAACTCCTGCCATAGTGAAAATTGTGAAGTCGGACCATGCGATGTTATCTCCGCCTACTGGAAACTGTTTCAGACTTCTGATTGGCAAGTCTTTAGGGTTGAGATTATTTCGCTACCTGCTGGCTTGGCATGCTCTTGACAGTGCTTTATAGCATGCTTTTCCATTTTCATGTAGACTCAGGTTGTAAAAATGCCCGTGAACATGTGGAAATGGCCTGAAAGGTGAATGCAGTGCAGAATCTCACAGAGAAAGAGTTGAGGTTAATCTGAGATTATCTATTTGTTATGTATTGATGTGATAGCTAAAAATGTGCAATTTCTTCACCACTAACATCACCAAACAGAGTAGAAAGAATAACTGTTTTAAATGGGTATTCCTGAACACTATCCCTGTTTGTGATTGGATAAGGAGGGGCACAAGAAAGCATTTTAAAACCTTCATTATATTCTTTCTTCTTTGAAACACAAAAGAAGGTAGCTTGAAAATCGTTTTAGTTTTATTTTCTTCTATTAAATACAATAGATGTAAAATAACAATATTTAAAACTATTAAAATAATGCAGAGTTTTATATTAAAAATAAAACTATTTTGTTACCACAATTCTAAAAATTATATATTTTTTGGTGTTCTGCAGAGAGTTGATCAAACACAAGCTCCACTTAAACAACACCCCCCAAAAAACTAAAACCTTTGCGTGTACCTCTATGATTCTGTACTTTTGCACAGAATGAAAAAAAGATGAGCGACACTCCAAAAACCTGTGACAATCCTGTGCCACGTTACCATGGCAATACCAGAGCCTCCTTTAGCATGTTGCCAGGAAGATTATTTGGCCCTATATCTTTTTTGTCTCCAGACTCTTGCCCTTTTTTAACTCTCACAACACCATGAATGTTGTCAGGTTCTCTCCGTAATTCTGCCCACATCCCAATGTCCCTTTTTCCATCTTACTACTTCACTGAACTTTGGACCACCTTCGTCTCACCTGGCTCTCATTCTAACAGTCTCCCTGCTGACTTCCGCACCCCCTTGTTCTCTTATAAAATCAAATCATGCATAAATGCAGCACTGATGTCAAATCAGTGTGATCCTGAAAAGATACAGCTTATATAATACCCCCTCTTCCAGTTGTTTTTTAAAACCTCTCCATACTTCCTTTCAGTTCCCCAATGCACTCTCATTCACCCTCTCCAGATCCCACTTTCCATATTAATCCCAATACTGGAGACAGTAAACCTAAACACCTGAATCTGAGTTAATGAGTAACTGTGTGAGTCAAGGTGTGGGTTGAAATGCATATGTGTGAACACATGATTCACATGTGTGCATCCTTGAACTTGAACTCAAATGATAATCTGTGATGTGCACATGGATGTTAAATTGAATATTGATGTCTGTGATTTTAAATGGAAGGTTTTCATACTCCTACATGTGATGTTTGACTAATGTAAGCCAATAATGGGACCTTTTGTCCACCATAAAGGCGAAATTAGATTTCCCTTAATCTATGTTGTTTTACAAAATGAAAAAAAAAAAGCCTTGGGCACTAGCAGCCGAACTCCCTGAAAGCATACAAAAATGTAAAATAAAAAGATAAGTAAATGGAAAAAATTAATTATAAAAATCGAATCACCTTTCCACACGTTTTTTTCCTGGGCAAATTTCAGCAGTAATCCCTTTCTGCCTCTTTGCAAAACCTTCGCTACATTTCAAGGTGGCAAATAAAGTGGTTAAACATGTTGCTATGGGAACACTTTCCCTGGCAACCCTGGGCAGCCCGGCAACGTGCCAAGCGGTTGCTAGGGCAGAGTTGTCAATCACGTCAGAGGGGTTAGTGTGTATGCCAGGCATGTTGGTGGGACCGAGCTCTGCTGCTGAGAAAAGAGAGATACATACACAGCTCTGGTCAGCTGCAAATGAAGGTCAGCTGGCATTGTAAGTGCATAATGGAATACCAAGGATATTCAGGAACAATCACAAATATTCAGAGAGCAACTTGACGTCCAGTGAAGCTGCTTCAACCGTTAAATGTAAGAGAAGAGTGGGAAATAAAACACGAATGTGAGGTAGTACAAAAAATATTTCTATGATAAAAGCTGACTCATAAAGAAAACCTACAAACCACAGCAGAAACATGAAATATATTAGAAACATATGCAGAGTCGTAGAGGAACTTATACTGAAGAATAACAAAATATCTATTTGGAGCCACAAAGTAGACTGAGAACAGGTTCTAAGCATTTAAAGTTTCAATTCATAGGTGGTATTCAGCTCTGGTGTGTGAGCATTGTAGGTGGAGAAAACAAAGGGTGGAAAATGATGGTTGGAGAGAAAAGTATAGTTACCTGATCGCTGACCAGCTGGCCTCCTTTGAGCGGCATATCATATGAAGTGAACACCTGTAGTCCCTGAGGAGGAGGATGCAAACCAGCTCCTAAAAAGACAAAAGACTGAAAGTTTAAAAGATATAACAAATTCACAAATGAATTGCATTAAATGACAGTAAAAGATATTTTACTGTCAATGGCAGTAAATACATTTATATTGTTACAAAATATCTTTATTTCAAATAATCTCTGTTCTTTTGAATAATGGCTGCTGAAAATCCTGCTTTGACATCACAGTCCTGCTTGATTTGATATTTGTTTTTACAATTCAAAGTAATTCATACATTTTTAAGATTAGTCTATCCAAATTCGTTTTTGGACCACAGTGTATTTGAATGCTTGAATTAATAATTATTATGCAATAAAATTTGCTTGATGAAATTATTTTCTGCTTTCTGCTTGCAAGCATGTGCTCTCATTTTTTCATTTCTATCCAGATACCCTGATGCATCATCTTACCCAGATAACTGTGACATCATGCCAAGAAAGCACATAAGTGTTTAAATATAAACAAACTCCAGCTCCACAACTCTGGTATGCAATTAATATTTTATGTCTGTTTTGTGTTCATCTGCATGAGAAAATCCACCCTTTCGCCTGGCAGTAATCTTATCTGCATATAACATATTAAACAGGTCACATGCAGGTCAACGCTCACAACGTAAATAAAGCTGAAATGAAAGGAGCCTTCAGAAAGTTCATTTTCATCAGTGATTATCTGCATTTATGCAGCTATTTGGGAGAGAAAACCGAACAAATTCTCTGTTCCAGGCCAATTTCATAGTCTGAAGCATAACGTATCTAACACCATTAAACAGAGCAACATAAATTCCCATGAGCTGTTATTCTGTTCCACATACTTTGTGTCCTAGGGTGAGAACAGAACCCACGCTAATCTTATCAGTCCTGACGAGGACTCACAGCGAGTCACAACAATCCTCAGAGGAGAGGTGGATGCATGTTGCAGTTCTGGCTAGATAGGATTCATTTCAAAGGCTTGTCAGGCATTGGTTTACTGGAGTCAATTCTAAATAGGACTTATATTATGCTTGATAGTCCTTTTACTAGCCATGATTGCCAAAGTGGTCCTACTATACTAATATTTATATGATTACGTTAATAGGTTTGGTGCTATCTGTAGAAATCAGACTGCAGATTGCAGTAGAACTGTGACAGGATAAGATGATCTGTAATCACTTTTTTTTTTTTTACTTTTGATGGGTGGAATATTACTCCACTTTTCTCTATTATTAAATCTTTACCTAAACTGAAGTCTACCAAAAATACAACTGACCTATAAAGCCAGAAATAATGTCTATCCATCAATGATATAGTGTTTTTGAATTATCCTCATTTGGAGACATTGCTCAACAAATACTGATATGCACTTGAAAATCAATTAGGCCTAATTTAAAAACAAATCAAATAAATAAATACTTTAATGTGAAAGAATAAAATATTTAAAAAGATTTTTATTTCAAATAAATGCTTTTTTATTTCAAACTTTAATTTCATCAAAAAAAAGCACATTTAGCAGCACAACTGTTCTCACCATTGATAATAATAATAATAAGAAATGTTTCTTGAGCACCAAATCATCATATTAGAATGATTTTGAAGGGTTATGTGACACTGAAGACTCGAGGAAAGGCTGTTTAAAAATCGGCTTTGCCATCACAGCAATAAAGTACATTTTAAAATACATTCATATAGAAAACCGTTATTTAAAGTTTTTGAATGGTAGTGCATATTTTTACATGATTAAATTTATCATATTTTTATGATATTCAATTTTTTTTCTTTTAATGAACTAACCTATAAAATAAAGTGCCTTAATTTTATCTTTCAGCGACCTTTCTGACCGTCAAACTATCCAATTCTAATCTTTCCAGTAAGCATTCCTCTGAAAATCTTTCCTGCTGGTAGCTGCTCTGATCACAAGCACAAGCTCCATCTACCCAAGGGACCTCATAGATCCTTTCTTTTTCTTTCAAGGCAGAACTGTGTCATGGATAAATTCATCTGTGCTTTTGTTTGTGTGTGCGCCTGTGCCTCCCCATAACTATGTCAATACCCCTGCATACAACGGATGTATAGAGAAACCTTTTGTACCACATTTTCAGAGAGGAAATGTCTCCCCATCTTTCCCCCTTGTTTGGCCCCTCGTGGGTAATGCCTGATTGACCAAAGCACCTCTTAAAGGGGTCAAAGGGCAGACAAAACAGTCTGGTGTCATGGCAACCTGACTCTCAGCAACTAGAATGATAGGGTAGGCAGGGAGGGCTTTGAACAGACTGTCTGTCAAATTATTCTCAAACCCCTCTGCTGGTTTTCAGACTGGAACTCACAGACAAACAGCAACATACAAACTCCTCACAAAAAGTGATGAGTGACAAGCATGTTTCGAAAGCAGAAACAGAAGAGAAAATAATGACACTAAATAAACAAATAAATAAAATAAATGAAAAGAGTAAATGTAATATTTGTAAATGATAAATGTCAAATATGGTACATATCTATATAGATTATATTAAAATGATATAAGAAAGTATATTAGTCACAATACACAGATTTTAAAAAAAATAATACTTATCTTATTTTACTTTCCATAAAGAAAGTGCAAAACTGTCAATTTTTTTGTATGTCTGATTGTAAATAGCACTTTTACAGCATCAAACATTGTGTATGCGGCTCCTTTAAACTCCCACAACCAACTCCATCACTTAATTACCTTTTGTTCTCTCATACTCAATACTGCATGATACACAGTTTTCCAATTTCCTGAACCTTAATGCCTTATGCCTGAATATTGATTTTTTTATTATTATCTGTTTCTCTGCTGGTGTGTACTAGCAATATGTAATTTTGTATCACGCTGCCAAATAATGTGACCTTATAACACACGACCAACAGTATGTGAGATGTTGTTAATTAATTCAGGGGGGAAAAAAACAGGCTAAAGCTTTTGCGGAGTACATTTCCATTGACTAACGCTTACCCTAAACCTATTTGTGCATGTCTATGGCAAGCAAGTGATCCCTCCCTAGATGGTTTTGGGCACACTACCGGGTGAGTTCACAGTTCTTTCTGTTCAGTGGATAAAAGGAAGGCAAATGCATTCAGATCAATACTATGCCATGAGAGGGGCCCAGAGTGTGCAAGAGAGGAAGGGGGATTGGTGGAATTGGACAATAGAGCCACTGATTAATCATTCCTGTGCTGTTATTGACTTTCTGGTAAAGGGGTGAGTCAGAACCTAATTTATGTGTGTGTTTACTTAGCTATACTGTGGACAAATTTTTTAACCAAAAGTTTGCTAAATCTGATAAAACCTTCAAGGATGCCTTCAGGAAAAAATTATGCATACATAAATTAAATAATACATTGCATTTTGTTATATACATTTATTTTACATACTTGTTAAAAGTTTGTGGTTGGTTGGACTTTTTAAAGGGGTCCTTTTATGCTCTTTTACAAAGTTTTGATTTTGTTTTGGGGGTGTACTAGAGCAGGCTCTCATACTAGGTTGTTCGGTTTATTTTTCACATATTTGACATTATTATAACACCTCTCTCCCTGGCATGGCATGAATGGCTCGAATAGTTCCTATATCAAATGAAGGCCCGCCTTCTGAAATATGAAATGTGCTGTGAATGGTTAGCACTGGAAGCACTCGGCTCCTGGTCAGGAAATGTCATGCCCTTACCATAGTCGCCTGAGAGCTTCAGTGTAAATATTGCATCAAAATCCGGATAACTGAAACCATTTTAAGTTCGTCTGCCTTGGGAAAGCTAGCATTTCTCCGACAAAGTGAAAACACTTGTTGCATTGTCTAATGTAGCTCAACCAGTTCTCATCCCATTTGTCTATATTTGTGATATCACAAATCCCGGACAATATGCATTGTAGTCCAAACGAGTCGTTCATTGAAGTGATTTCAGTTCAATAAAATATCTCCTTTTGAATCGGACTTTGAGCTTTGTAACTTTGCAGATCTTTTTTGTGCTAAACAGCAACATTACAGACTAACTAAAGTTGAAAAAGTGAAAAACCATAATAGCACCCTTTTAATGTTTTTGAAAAATATGCTCACCAAGGCTGCATCTACCTGATAAAAAAAAGTTTAGTAATAGTTTAAAATATTATTAAAATAATGAAAGTGTTTAATATATTTTCAAATGTAATTCATGATGGCAAAGCTGAATTTTCAGAAGCTATTATGTTCCTGTAGCTCAATTGGTAGCTCAAGGTTGGGTGTTTCGATTCCCCAAGAACACATCATACAGTAAGTAAAAATGTTTAGCCTGAATGCACTGTAAGTCGCTTTGGATAAAAGCGTCTGCTAAATGCATAAATGTAATTTAATTTAAATGTATTAATCTATATTAGTCATTACTCATCTGCCTTCAGTGTTGCATGATCCTTCAGAAATCATTTTAATATGCTGAATTGTTCAATATTATTTATTACTATTTCAAATGTTGAAAACAGTTGTGCTGCTTAATAGATAGATAGACAGATAGACAGATAGATAGACAGATAGATAGATAAATAGATAGATAGATAGATAGATAGATAGATAGACAGATAGACAGATAGACAGATAGACAGATAGATAGATAGATAGATAGATAGATAGATAGATAGATAGATAGATAGATAGATAGATAGATATTTCATACTCGAAAAAAACTTTCCGAAACTTGTGACAAACCGGAAGGAGAATTTTGGGAACAAAAATACTCCTTCAAACGTACAACTTATTTTTTGAAACTTTGTCCATGTTTAGCATGGGAATCCAACTCTTTAACAGTGTAAAAAACTCAGTATGCATGAAATAGCATTTCACCCCCCCCCCCTTTAATATAACAGAATAAATATTAATAATAATATTTATAAAATATATTTTATTATACTACAATGAAAACATAAACATTATAATTTCGCCCACAAATAATATAATTTTTATTTGAAATTAAAGTGACATACAGCCAAGTATGGTGACCCATACTCAGAATTTGTGCTCTGCATTTAACCCATCCAAAGTGCACACACACAGCAGTGAACACACACACACACACTGTGAACACACACCTGCAGCAGTGGGCAGCCATTTATGCTGCAGCATCCGGGAGCAGTTGGGGGTCCAGTGCCTTGCTCGAGGACAAACTCTCTAACCACTATGCCACGATTTACCAATTTCATAGTTTGGAAGCATCTTTTTTATTTATTCATTCAGACAGGATGAAGAGCTTGACTGTGTGTTAACAGCACGACAAAGGGCATCCCACGGGGTGTTAAAAACAGACACATATCAGCCGACCAGACAACACACAGGAGGTCACCGGACAAGAGCTAAGGGGAAGGGAAGTGTCACATTTCCCCAGCTTTGACATCTGACCTTCTGGCTGTGACCTTGTACATTGTCTGGGAGGGCAGACAGGCACAGCTGAGCACAAATCACCTCCTTCACCAGAGGATGATGCTGTATGATCATTCATGCATCCAGACAATCTGTGACTCCTTTATTGTTTTACTTGCCTTTGTTCTCTGTTGATAAATATTGTGACGAGTCAGCTGCCTCCTCCCTGATTATCACCGGCACCCCGTCCTAAATCGCCGCCCTTCACCAGGCTCCCGACTGGAGTGGGTGTGTGAGAGGAGGGGCGCTGGACGAGTCAGGGCTGGCGGCGTGTGATGGGGCACACCTGAAGGAAGTGGAGCCTCATTACCGCCGCTGCTTAAAAGCCCAACGCGCCTCTCCTCAGGAGACCGGTCTCTTCCCCGTGCACGCACACTGGTGTCCTCGTGGGTCCAGGAAGGGTGCGTTGAGGGACTCCCGCGCCACCAAGACGTGAGCTGCCGGACCCGCGATCCGGATGGGAACCGCACCCGTATACACGGCCGACGGGCCAGGATGCCGGGCCGTCCATCCCCTACCAGCGCCGCGGCCGACGAGAGAGATGCGGCCGCTAGAGGAAGCCGCCGCCCCTCGCGCCCCGGACCAAGGAGGGGAGCGCGTGCGGCCGCCGGACTCCGCCCCTTACCTGGACCCTTCCTCCATGAACACTGCCTGACCCACACGAACCCCGCAGCACAACGAGGACACCAGATTCCCTGTTATTTTGGACACTTTCCCCCTTTTTGGCCACTTTTATTCCCTTTGTTTTATGATTTCTGTTAATAAAAGCCTCTCCGAGGCCTGACGCCACGCCCACTGTGTCTGTCTTGTGCTCCTCCCGTGACACTGGTGGAGAATGCGGGCAGGCGGAGCCTAGACAGCGCAGTTGGGAAACGTCTGGTGACGTCACTCCCTCTCGCTTGCAAACGTTCGTGAGAACCCAGACTGGGACGGAGGAAAACTGGGGACAGCCTCCCAGCCACACAAGGGGTAAGTGACTTTTCCATTGTCATTTTACCCTGTGGTTGGTTGAGGCTGTCACTAAAACCCGGTTTCTCTGTCCCTGTTCTGGTGCGCTGCGAGAGGGAGGACCGCCCGGAGAGGAAACCCCGCCCACTCCGACCGTTTGGAGCCTGGTTGAGGATGGTAGCACTCCCGTGTGGGCGGCGCCCTGATGACGGGGATGTCGCTTGGGAGGGGGAATGTGACGAGTCAGCTGCCTCCTCCCTGATTATCACCGGCAGCCCGTCCTAAATCGCCGCCCTTCACCAGGCTCCCGACTGGAGTGGGTGTGTGAGAGGAGGGGCGCTGGACGAGTCAGGGCTGGCGGCGTGTGATGGGGCACACCTGAAGGAAGTGGAGCCTCATTACCGCCGCTGCTTAAAAGCCCAACGCGCCTCTCCTCAGGAGACCGGTCTCTTCCCCGTGCATGCACACTGGTGTCCTCGTGGGTCCAGGAAGGGTGCGTTGAGGGACTCCCGCGCCACCAAGACGTGAGCTGCCGGACCCGCGATCCGGATGGGAACCGCACCCGTATACACGGCCGACGGGCCAGGATGCCGGGCCGTCCATCCCCTACCAGCGCCGCGGCCGACGAGAGAGATGCGGCCGCTAGAGGAAGCCGCCGCCCCTCGCGCCCCGGACCAAGGAGGGGAGCGCGTGCGGCCGCCGGACTCCGCCCCTTACCTGGACCCTTCCTCCATGAACACTGCCTGACCCACACGAACCCCGCAGCACAACGAGGACACCAGATTCCCTGTTATTTTGGACACTTTCCCCCTTTTTGGCCACTTTTATTCCCTTTGTTTTATGATTTCTGTTAATAAAAGCCTCTCCGAGGCCTGACGCCACGCCCACTGTGTCTGTCTTGTGCTCCTCCCGTGACAATATCTATCGGGTCAACTTTAACTGGTTAAATTTGAATAACTATTTAAATCCACTTGTAGAAAATCAGGTCAAGCTGATATCTACAGCATAGTGTGAAGCCAACATACTCAGAGCTCACTGAGTGACTCTTTTTCCAGTATTCAAGTCATTAATGCACACAAATTGAGAGCATTTCAGAAGGTTTCATCATATTAATTAGGAAATGCTACTGCTGAAGTACTATCAACAATAATTTAAGAGTCAAACATGCTCTCACTGTGACCAAACATAACAGTAGAGTGAACACAATACTGTCAGTTGGAGGGGCATAGTTACGGATGCTAAGCAGACACCCAGACCGTCAAACCTATGTCATCAGGGAAGGTCCTTCAATGCAGAGAAGAGGGACATTTTCAGATTTAGATTTTTTTTTTTAAGTTGTGTGGATTGACTTGCATGGAGGAATTGTTCACCACAAAACGTTCAATTTAGGCAAACATGGTCAATTTTGATTTCAGTTGGACTTCAAACTTCACCTTGAACTTGAACAATGCACAAGTGTTTGCACCATAGACTGTATAAAAACATGGACGTTGTATCCGTGACGTCACCCGTAGACTCCTGAAGATTGTTTTTGAAGCTCAAAGTGTACAGTGCGGGCCGTTGCCATCTTGGCAGCGCGTCACCACGTGACTCTCCCGGACAATCGAATTTGGGGAAAAAGGCGGGAGCTGGTTGCTGAATCCACGCCCTCCTAGCTCTACAGCATTGACAGCTGCGGCAATCAACCTGTCAGTGAAGTGGCCACGCCCTTAATTATGCAGAACTTTAAGGCTTAATATAATTTAAATGGATGAGTTATAATAAAAAAATCACCCCCTCACAGTTGTCATGAGGGAAAAATTAGCTATATAGACCAAAATGATTCGAGCAGGCCCGAACTGTAACGATGCAGCTCTATTCTATAAAGGGGGAGGGGAGCAGCAGCTCGTTTGCATGTAAAGAGACAGGCATGAAAAACAGCGTGTTTCTGCTTCCACTCAAAATAGGCATTTTCAAAATGATATAATAAATGATCTTTATGGTATTTTGAGCTGAAACTTTACAGACACATTCTGGGGACACCAGAGACTTATATTACATCATGTAAAAAGGGGGCATAATATGTCACCTTTAAGTATCAAAAAAAAAAAAAAATGGAAAAAAAGAAAGCCTCTGGGTGTTCAGTACTGTTTTGAAGAATGAATGAATAAATTAGATAAAGTAATAAATTAGATTTTAAAATATATTAAAATAAAAAAAGTTATTGTTTAATGTTAAATGCCCCAAAAACAAAAAAAGCAAACTATTACAGTTTGATTTGACAAATGAAGTCCTAATAAAACTTGAAGAAATTTAAACTTACAGCTTAGACATCTAGTTCAAAACATCTGTCTAGTAAAACCAAGAAGGAAACAGCTTAAATCTCCATAGTTCAATGAATCTTAAAATCATTAAGCCATCTTTTAAGATTGTCTTTTCATTTAATGAAGCTCAAAGCCTGAGTCCTAGATTTTGATATTACAACAATAGATGCAAGACTATCAATGTAGTTAATAAGCCAAATCTAGATATAACAATCCATTATTAATTCAGATGAGAGAATAAACCTAGTTCCTCATTTGTTTAATTTATTTTTTTCTTTTGAATTGGGAAATGGACTAAAATATCCTTTGAGAAAATGCCTCTCTTTTCCCAGGTTCCCAGATGAGCTTAAAGACCCATATCGAGCTTTGGGGACAGAGTGTGACAAAAATATACCATTTTCTGAGACCACACACACACACACACACACACAAACAACCTGGACAGTGTAGGATCAGAGGATAAGATAGCAGAGACAGGCAGGAGATAGGGAAGCAGACATGAACAAAGTGCAGACACAGATGGAAGAGAGAAAGTCGAGAAAGAGAAGAGTATCTCCACAAGAAAGACAGGGATACAACACAAATAAAAGAGCACTGAGGACACTGGAACAAAGGTACAATTGAAAAGTGTGTCTATCCTGAAGCTGCAGGCCATATGTTCAACTGAATTTGTATAGTTAAAACCAAATCTTACCCTGCTTTCGGTAGCGAATGTGTACATGATACCCCAGTTTGCATATCTGTAAGCTTGTGAATCTGTGCATGTGGATACCTGTGTGTGAGTTGTGAGTGCACATGTTGTGCATGGCATATGTAAACCTTTAACTTTTGGGTGCTAGATACTTCTGGGTGAGCAGATGCAGCATATACAGTAGTGTACTACATTTAACAATTTGAGGTATATAAGATTTTACAATATTTTTGAAAGAATCTCCTTTGCTCAATGTGTAATATATTTGTACAGAAACACAATCTTTTTTAAAGATTAAAAAAAAAATCTAATATTTCTTAACATTTCTTAACATTTGTTTTAATTAGTTTAAATCTTTTGTACCATTCTAACTCTTTACTGTCACTTATGATCAGTTTATGTACTCTTGCTGAATAAAAGTATTAATTTCTTTCAAAAACTAATCTTATTTAACCTAGACGTTTGAATGGTAGATACTCCCTTTACTTCATCAGAGGAGACTGGTTATAAGACATCTGGTTATAAGAGAAATCTTTGACATAAATCATACACAAACATAAGCACCGAGCACGTGCACGTGGCTACATTTATATAACAGAAACACACACATATTCGTTTCACCCAACCCCCTACATCTCAGTTGTCTTAGCAGCAGTGAGGGGAAACAAAGAAAGAATGAGTGGATGCATAACAATTGCATGTGGCAAAAGTGAAGGTTGAAAAATGAAAATGCAACCTTGCTAAAGGAAAAGAAGGGAAGCAGAGAAGGTGTAAAAATGAGAGAGAATATCGCCAGTGAGGGAGTTTACTGAGGCAAGCAGCAGCGCTGTGACCTACTAATGCAGAACTGAGGAATTCTCATTGCTGACCCGAAACACATTCCTCTGGACTGCAGATATTAACCCCCACGCGACCACTGTATATACACCCACAACCACACATGAGTACTGTACACACACTAGCAAACCTCAGATATGACTATACAGTCATGATGACACAATATATCACTCTCACTTGGTCATACATACTAACACTTCTGTGTCACCCTCACCGCGTAAACCTGTTTAGTGCACACATACACACAATAGTGGTACCATTTCTTCTCCAGCGATTCCAAACACACAGTATAACAGCAGTCAGGCAACTATTAATTAGCCCCATACTGTCAGTGCATTTGACTGTGCAGGTGCAGAATATCACCTGAAAAATATCACCTCCACTATAGCACCACAGGAAATAATGCCTTTCAGTTCTTAAAGGGACAGTTCTACAAAAATGAAATTCTGATATCATCTACTACCCTTTAAGATATTTTGAAAGACAATTTTGGTCACAAAAAGTGTGTGATCCGATGTTGTTTTGTTTTGTACCCCCTTGACTTGTGACAATGTGTGGCCAAAAATAGTTCTTCGGTAAGACCTTCAGGAAAGAAAGTCAAACAGGTTTGGAATGACAAACATTTTGAAGTTTCCATTTTAACTATAGTTCACCTTCTAGAATTTTTATGTGCTTTTAATATTTTTATTATTTTATAATATTTCTATACAGCTTTTAGTATTATCAATTCCAGTCAACTATAATTTATTTTCGCTAGTTGTCAAGGCCACATATGTTTATATATATATATATATATATATATATATATATATATATATATATATATATATATATATATATATATATATATATATATATATAATTTTCATTTCATGTACATTTCATTTAGTTTTATTTCAGCTTTATTTTCATTACCAAAAATAATTTTAATAGTTTTATTTTTACTTTAAGTTTAGATAAACATGAGACAATGATGACAAATTTTTTTTTTGTGATTTATCCATTAAAATTGAGGGTTACATTTGACATAGACATTACATGACAAAAATTATAAAGACACTGTATATTAAATAAATATTTATATTGAATTGGGTTTGCCATTATGGTCAGAATCTCAGGAATCAAGTTAATTAAACAGTGAGCAGTTACATTTTTGTTACAGAATATAAGCTGTTTAAAGAAGATAAAAAATGTTTGCTTACTTTTATTGCAACTGAACTTTAGACAGGATCATTTTTCAGAAATGTAATAAAAAATCTTAAGATAGCTATATTTCTGCTCTACTGAATGTAATGCATATCTACCTGTTGTTGAAAATGGCATTAACTCCCCAAAAAACGTCTTAATTTAATCTAATTTGGATGGTGAAGTGGGCTGAGATTTGATGAAAAAGCTATTTAGACCCGAGTCACTAGTAAGGTTAGCTAAAAATATACAGTAAATACTACAATTTAGGCCAATTAGACACATTTACGGACACATTTGATACCAGAAGAACGAGGCAAATTGTCGTATATGTTCCATTGTATGCAGAAATGCTTTATACAGAGCCCACAGGAATATAGTTTTTTTTTCTTCACAATAGCAAATGCCATCTACGTTAACTCCATATGACAATATATCAGTCATGAATAAATCTTTGTTACTTTGATTGCACAAAGTTGAACCGTTTTACTATAGAATTAAAAATGAGCCTAATAATAACCTGAAGTTAAACGAAGCAGCAGTGAATGTCCAAACAGTAGCAGTGGAGAGCCACTGTGAGTTTTTTGGGATTCACAGCAAAATGAATTTTCCACATTCTATTCCTTAGTGAGAAATTGTAAGAGAGGAGGCAGCGCTGATGTCAAACCTATTGATTTTTTGAGCACTTCAGTGAGGGTGGGCTCAAGCAATCTGAGACACTTGAACATACGGAGTCAATGGCCCTTATACTGTTTTGTACAGCTGGTGGTATGTATTCAAGACAAGGCTCAAGGCAATTCATTGGTGATACTGAATCTGATGTAGTATTGTATAAATGCACTTGCAAGCCAATGATGATTGACGTTTCAGCTGAGAGTCAAAATTCAAGGAAAGTTAGCTACACAAATATTGAATAGATTTTTGCAACACAAAAAAATAATAAATAATTAAGATATGCCATGCAGAGTACTGTATATGGTTATTCAAAGAAAAGGCATATTTAGTATGTAAACCAGTGCGGATTCCTCATAATAACTCTGCTTATTGAATGCTCGAGATATATATATATATATATATATATATATATATATATATATATATATATATATATATATATATATATATATATATATATATATAGTCGATGGTTATAGCATACAAAGATTAATGCAACTTCCATCCATTCTTTTGGTTTTTGATTATCACAGACTCCGAAAGCACAAGTCAATTAGAGATGGTCAAATATAACTAGTTTCTATGTGAAATGAAATATTTTAAAGCTTGGCATAACTAGATAAATGTATATTCTTTTGCACACTTGCAGTTAAATCATACAGTGCAAAAAAAGTTCACGAAAAACTCATAGTGCTCACATAAAAAGCACAATTTTTAAGAACACAAAAGAAAGAAATCGACTGGAGAGGGAACTGAGAATCACAGTATCTAAACGCAAAAGCTCTTAACTTTGTCTTCATTAGATTTATGCTGAAAGCAAACATCAGTTCTGGGCTGTTTTTTAACCACTAGACTGCCATTACGCTTTTATACCTCGGCAAGTTAGCAGGAACCATGAGGTTAGGGGCAGTAGAGGATAATCACCGTGAAGACAGGTATGCAGTCAGAGGTGAGATATAAAACCCTGAAAGAAACACAAATGCAAGCAGAGAGACAGAGGGTGGAATAGCATGCCATTATCAAATCATAAGAGGGGAATAAAACTTACTTTCTTCTCAGAGAGTGGGGAAACTGTTTGCTGATGTTGACATTTGAATTTACTGGATTGATAATAACAAGCGTTACAGCTGTAAACCTTTTCGCAATGGCACAGGCAGTGGGGATGAGGGGTGATGGGAGGAGCATGTTATGGAGAAAGAAGAGGGGACACCCCAATAAAGGGACTACGCTACATATTTAATCCGATTCAAGTGAAACAAAAGTGCCACAAACTGAGAAGGCCAGGACAGACTTTGCATAAAGATCACACTTTCTACAAGTGCATCAGTGCAGAACTAATTTAATTGATGCAAACGGTAAGTACTAAACCTTTCATGCGATCATCTAGACTTACGGGCCCCATTTTAACCTTTTGGTGGAGTCATGAATATAAGTCTATTGTGTTAGCAATAAAGTGTCTACACAAATTCACAACCAAAGCTAATATGTGTCGAACAAGAAAATAAAACGTGACTGCTGCAGGAAGGAAAATGTGAAGGAAGAGGAAGGAAAAGTGCCTCAAGTCTCCAAACGCATGGTTACTTTTGCACATTAAGAAGCACATTAGTTACACACTAATAAATCACCCAGGAAAAAGAATATTAGAATATATTAGCATAAAAAAATATAGAAAAACAGAATAAGAAAGATGAAAAATGCAGACAAGAAATTACCAAAACAAAAGCAAAGCGAAAAGCGAAATACCAGCAAGTGTTGGAATTAAACGGTGGCTTCTCTTCCCACGATTTTGCCCACTTCCAGGTCAGCCATCCCTCGTTTCTCCTCGCACGGGTTTCTCTCCTACTTTACTCTTCTCCCTCTCATATTTCAGGTTTCTGCTAGTCCACTCTGCTCAGTCCTGCTCTCTTCTTTTACCCCCTCCTTCCCTCTCTCTCTCTCTCTCTCTCTGTGCCTTTTCATCATTCCTCTTCACAGACACCTCTCTCTTCCGCTTCCCTCCTTTCTTTACAGATAAGTGTAGAGAAGAAGGGGAGGGGGAGGGAAACCTGCACCGTAAAGAGAGCGGGACTTGTGTGTTACAAGTAAAGAAAAAAGAAAAAAAAGGGCCTCTCAATGAGAAACAGGCTATCCCAGTGTGTGATACACA
Organism: Carassius auratus; assembly: GCF_003368295.1. Taxonomy (NCBI): domain Eukaryota; kingdom Metazoa; phylum Chordata; class Actinopteri; order Cypriniformes; family Cyprinidae; genus Carassius; species Carassius auratus. The sequence continues at coordinate 25,937 of NW_020528247.1, read as the reverse complement.
GCTTAGAGAGAGAGAGCCGCATTGAGCCGGTTTCTCCACCCGTCGGGTGAAACCGCAATACTAGATGCTCTTAAAGCGGTGCGCTAAAAGACGACCTGATGTGAGATGAAGAAAAGTGGTGTTTATTAGTATGTGCATAAGTAGGAGAGAGTGAAGGATACAGGACAGATTGAGAGAGAGAGAGAGAGAGAGAAGGGGGGTGGCTTCAGAAAGAATATCTTTTAGTGGGAGGGAGAGAGAAGGAGAGTGGCAGTGAAAAGGAAGCAGAGGGGTGGATTTATTCACATGTTCACGTTTTCTCTCATTTGGGATCAATGTGCTGTTAATGTTACAGGAGCATACAGATGACTCCTCTCGGCTTGGTTACTGTACTTTATTCTCAGCGCGTCCTCTTGGTAAGGAGCATGTAATCTTGCACTTGAACTTGTAACTCTCTCCCTGGTCTGCAACCCCATCCTGGCCTCTCCCTGCCTGGGAACCTCCTGCAGGAGAAACACATTGAGTCTGAGGGGCAAGAAAGGGAAAGTGAACATTGATATGCAGAGCAGCGAGGTGTAGGAGAGTCGGTGCGATATCCTGACAGACGACTCTTCAAAAAGACATTTCAATATAATGTGTACATACAATAGTTTTTATCATTTATAGGAAATCATTTAGGCTCTGGTATCATGTGTCACAAAACCCTCCCCTCCCCCGTTTATCATATTTACATAGTTGTTGGGTAAACAATTGAACACAATAAACTACACCAGCATACATTTAGATAAGAGTGTTTAGACAACTTTATAATGAAAGTAGATTTTACACCAAAGCATATATTTCTTCTTCTATTTTTCATAAATTATGTCAGATCAATGCAGGTTGTCACATTTTTACAAATGGTCACAAATTGCCCCTTATGTGGCAACACACCCACCTTTGGGTCTTTCTTCTTATTATCATTGTCTAGAATTCTGTAACATTCAACAGCTTCATGATTTTAGTTACAGTATGTGCCGATAAAAAAAAAAAAAATGAGCCTGCATGGAGAAATATTTACTTAAATAAAAGGTGTGAAAATCCGCCCCCAATCCTCATATTTATATGTGCTTAGACTACATAGTCCTTCCTCACCTTTGTTTTGAGCAGAAAGGTCAATTCAAATGTCTCCCTTCAGATCTCAGAATCCCTATATTCACGTTTGTAATAATTGTGGTTCAAATGGAACAAGTTCTTGCTTTCCAGAACTACGGTGCCTGTAAGGTGACATGGTTGGTTCACTTAGTTTTGTGGTGGCCACAATATAATAACTCGTGAGAACGTGATAATATGTTGTGGCCACGAGATATTCATTTGAGGGAACATCATATTAACTCATCATAATATTATGTCGTGGGCACGAGATCATTTTGTCGAAGTAACAACATCCTTATGTTGTGGCCTCAAGATGTTATATTGAGAGAATGATATCCATTTCTCATGTTCACGACTTCTTATGTTGAGGGAACAACATAGTTTTTCCTCATGGCCACGAATTTAATGTGTAAACAAACCCGCGTGTCCATATAGCAGCTTCATAGCAAAAGGTCTCAAAAAGTCTGCCACTCTGTCAAAATAAAAGCCCCGCCTTAAATATATCGGTTAAAAAGAAAAACTTATCGGCAGATGCTGATATTTGAGAAAGGCTAAAAATCGGCCAATACAGTACATCTGTTGACAACTAACTTCAACATTCACTCTTATTGCAGAATTCAGAAACATTCTCCTGCAAAGCATACTGGGAACTAGAAATCCCCCAAAGTTTCTGTTAATGTCAATATGGTGCATACTGGGAACTAGAAATCCCCCGAAGTTTCTGTTAATGCCAATATGGTGGACTTATCAATGGACTGCAAGCAAATAACATTTGATATGATGTATTAGGTAATTTTAATATTGTGCTGTTCTGTTGTTTGAACTGTTTTCATAACCCCTATCACCACTGAAACATTTGTGACATTTTTTTCTCACTACTACCTGTGCCCTAGAAATAACAATGTATAGTTATTACAATCAGTTTCACAAAATATTTGCATTTAAAGGGTTAGTTCACCCAAAAATGTAAATTTGTTAATGTTCTATTCACCCTTGAAGCATCGTAGGTGTATGTGACTTTTTTTTCTTTCAGAATGATCAATACAGAGTTGCTTGCTCTTCCAAACATTTCATTGGGGGTAAGCGGGTGTTTGTTGTCATAAAACGTCTCCCACACAGCTCCGGGGGGTGAATAAAGTCCCTCTGGAGCGAATCCATGCGTTTTTGTAAGATAAATATCCAGATTTCAAACATAATAAACCCTTTTTCTCACATCTGCTGACTGTAGGACGCGGAAGACGTGCAGGCATTAGATGGAAGACGTATGCGTCGCGTCTGTGCCTCTGGGAAATGTAGGAGCAAAGTAAACAAAGTTTACTTAAGCAAGGAAAACCTCTTGGCTTATTTTGAAATCCTCCGACATTTTTCTTTACAAATCTTCGTTTTTTGCTTATAATTCGTGACTGGCATTTTGTTTTGTTCTCTCTCTGAACTCTTCGTTAACCACACAGCGCTGACAAAATACAGCATCTACCTGCATGTCTTCTGGTTCCCAACAATCAGTCAGCAGAAGTGAGACGAAAAGTGTTTATTACATTTCTGGATATTTATCTTACAAAATGCATGGATTCACTACAGGGAGCCTTTATTCACCCGCGGAGCTGTGTGAGGGACAGTTTATTACAGATGGGCTCACTTTATTTCATGTCTTCTAAACTGTTAACAACAAACACCTTCTTAACCCCATTGAAAGGCTTGGAAGAGTAAGGACAATTTTTAATATAACTCTGATTTGATTATTCTGAAAGTCACATGTGAGTAGAAGATGGACAAATTTTCATTATTGGTTGAACTAACCCTTTAAGCACATGCAGTTCATTAATATTATACAGTAGTTTTGTAAATACACAATGTTTAGACCAACAGAGCTTTACATTGTGTTGACGACATTGAGCAAGCCTTTAAAAGTAATCAAAATCACAGTCTCACCTCTTTGATTTCCCTCAACCAGAGTAACAAGGACAGATCACACCACACATTATCTCCACACAACCAGCGAGGCAGATCTTTGAGCACACTGCAAACATAAACAACTATCGATCTTCTTCAGAATTGGTGAGAGCTGAGATGGGATGGAAGACAGAGAAAAGACACGGTAGATAGCAGAGGTCAAAGAGAAGTGTGCTGAAATCTCTTTCACCTTCATTATAGAACCAAACTGGCCCTTTATACATAACATCTTTACTAGAGTGGGAGAACAATCCCATTAGGAACACTTCACTCCTAATGCAGACAAACTGTTCTTTTGCCCAAGGACAATCATTACCTGGGGATGTGCGGGGGATACAGAGGGAGTGTGTGTGTGTGTAGCTGTGTAGAGGTAACTGTGCATGTGAGGATGGTATGCTTATACTAGTGCTGATCTTGAAAGGCCATCGCTATCGATTACATTAAGCTTGCTGGGAGCCCAAGAAATCGATACATTTTTAAAGGCGAAGCAACTAGCAGATAGCATTTGTGAGTTTCAGTAATACAAACTGGATACAAAGAGGTTATTTTAAAGAAATTAAAATACACATAATCAAATAAATATTATTAAAATGCAACATATTTAAAAAATATATATTATATGATTTAAAATTCAATTTTTTAAATTATTTTAGTATTACTTTAAAAGTATACACTGTCTTCAGATATGATGAGCCAGTGCAGAAATCTTATATTGTCACAGAGCTCAACCGGGGCACCCAAAAATAGCCATTTGTACAAGCCCTCATTCATAACTTCCTCTTGATCATTTCCCATGGCTATGAAGCACCTGTGGTTTCTAATATGAGGTTATACGAGCTCTTTTGCCTCAGTAGCAATAAGTTCAAGAAAAAACCCTCAAGCTCCTTTTTTCAACCTCTGTTATGGTTGTGGATAATAAGCCAAGGACCTGTGGGCAGCTGGGAAATTAGGAGAATTATAATAATAATAATAATTCAAAGTATTCTACTTTCAGAAATTAAATGTGAAATGTATAATTTCTTTGGCATGTTGCCATACTGGCACAAATTTTGACCAAACTAAAATATTATATTATGGTCAGTCATGCTGCAGTCCTGCCCCAAACTCATCCCATTGGTCAAGCCACTGTTGCTGGGCTGGTTGGGATACTCAAAAAAAAAAAAAAAAAATGTTTTGATTGAGCCACAGTGTTTGGACTTTGGGGAAATCAGCCTACGGATGGGCAAAATGTCACATTCAAAACATTTTTCCATACTGAAGAAAAACGAATCAGATGCAAATGAATCAAGTACACAGATTTCCTTCATTATAATTCATGTAATGCCAGCCTCACAAGGGCTGAGGTGCCAGGTAAAAGGAATGCATCTCACTATTAATTCAAGAGGGATGCCAAATTACCCATGGCTCTTTGACCAAATTAATTGCTTGTTCAAAGGCGTCCAGGAGAAATCCTATCTGTCTATCATCTGAGAACTGGAATTACCCACTGACAAAGTGTCTTGAGCCAAGAATGTTGGAAAAAACAATGGAAAGAAGAACTCATGCTGTTTTCTAGGCCATTCTAGAATCAGGACATTTTCCATTTTCAATATGAGCAAGCTGACCTAACGCGCAGGTTGATGAACATGCTCTTACATCAGATCCCTACCCGGGGGGCAACAGAAAAGCAGCATAAATGAGAAAAAGGGATAAAGGAGGAATCAATTCTGCCATCTGCTGCACATCAGAAGAAGTTCACCTTCTATCAAAAGTTGAGCTTGTTAACATATGTTAATGCACTGTGAATTAACAAGAACTAACAATGAACAACTCTAGGCCTATTTTCATTTACTAACATTAATAAATACTGTGATAAATGTATTGTTCATGTTGGTTAATAGGCCTACATTAACTAAGGGAACGTTATTGTGTTGCCATTATATTTTTTTCATAGCTACTTACTTCCTAGTGCAATAGCTCTGACCATATTTGGAGTTTGAATGAATCAGCGTCATATTAACAGACATGGCTGCCTGTAGTAGAGTCGGTGTAAGCTGTAGTTTATGGATAAGGAAGTGAGTCATATTTTAATCGCTGACAGTAAAATGACGTTTTTGTTGGTCGACAGAGCCCAACGCGAAACGTGGAAACACTGGTGTACTACAACAAGAAAGCAACGTGCTTACCCAGATAATTAGCCTATTTCCAGTTTTAAGGACGTAGAACTAAAGAGAACGAAAAACATCCGATCGTTTTGGATTCAGCTTATATCGGTAAGAAATTACCTTAAGAACTATCCGTTATACACAATAACAGTTTTGCGTTTAAATTTCTTATTAGTTCTCTAGAAGTTAAGGGAATTAAGTTGTAAAAGTATTAAAGCATAAATATGATTTATGTAAAATGTTAAACTCCTAGTTTCACGATCGTACTTGTTACTGTAATTGGACAGCAACATTATGTTAAGATTTTTTAAAGTCTGAAAAAAATAAATTTGGAGACACCATATTGGTTTCATCACTCTGTATGAATTATATTTAGTAAATATAGGCTACATACACATAGTAGATATGATTTGGGGGTTTCTTTTTGAGAATTTCCGATGATGCTCTTTCCCAGCTGCTTGCTTGAAGCCCTTTAGTATTGCGTGTAGCACGTGACTGAATTGCGTGTATCCTGTGCTTTTTGCTGCTTATTTGCAGTAATTTTGCTCAAGCTTACTAATGGACTTATCAGTTTTACTTGACTAGAGTAAAATAAAATAATATAATATCTGATTATTGTAAACATAAGAACAAGCGGTTTGGAAAATAGATATCCAGATATATATTGTATGGAAAATTGCTTTTTACCTAAAATAGTCTACAGTGAGTTTATAACGGGTGATACATTGTATGGAGATGTAGAATGGACCGCCGTTCAGAGTCCATTAATAGAATATGTCAATGAGCTCTCCTTTTATTTGGCTGCTACTACTTAACAAAATCAAATTTAAACATTAAATACGACCTCTCTTCAAAATAAATTGTCATGATGTGTCATTAATTTACCCTATTAGTCATCATAGCCTAGACAAAACTTTCAGCACCTGTTGACCTGCTCAATATATACACATGAGTCAGCAGCTGTTTGTAGTCCATCTGAACCCATGCATATGACATTAGGACATTCTGCTTGGCTTAGTTTGCAGATTCTTTCACAAGTAGCCCAAACGTTTGACATGTAGGTGGAAAATAGATTTAATCTCAGCTCTATTTGAGATCTTTGAGCATTCTTAAAGAGACTTACTCTTGAATGAGTTATTATTGTATCACTCAGATCAGCACTCTGACTAATGCATGAGTAGATTCACAGAGTTGCCTAATGCAACAACCTCAGCCACATGTTTAGAGTGGCAGATATTTCTTTATTTGGTTTAATTAGTGTTATATAAATTATATAGGTTTACCTGATTTTTTTTCTTCTTGGAATTAACAAAGATTTGTGAATTGTCATAAGCAAGCTACCATGATTCCCAAGGTAAAACCCTAAGTTTAATTTGAAAAGTTGTTAATTGTAGAACGAAACATTTATTCATTTACACATAACTTCAACGTGGTTTTATTTAAAAGTGAGAAAATATTTACACATTTGAATTTTCTTAGTAAGAGCTCAGGCAGCTAAAAAACATCGGCTTCAAATGTGTTGGATATAAAATCCTGTGATTCATAAAAAATTAAAGAGTGGCCTAAGTCAGGTATCTTGTTCAGGAATATAGCACTATGATAATACTAATTTCTCTCCACTGCGAGTCCAAAGGATGCATGTTTTAATTGTAACTGTAAACCCTATTTAGCAATATGCTGTTGGAAAAAGAGTGACTTTTTTCCCCTCATTTGTATCTTATTTGCCTGTAATGCAAATTATGACCATGGAATTCTATCAGTATAACAAGTCTTTACATGTGGTGGAGCTGAGTAACAGATGACACAGCTTCAATAGGTGTCAGAGCAAAGAGAAAACAGTGCTTAGGGAAGTTCCTCTATCAGAGATGCCGATAGAGATGATCTACAAATATGTTGGTGTTTCAGGTTGTGGTTTAGCATGAGTAATTATTTATTTAATATGTGTTAATGTTTTTGGCAGGTGACTGGAAACTAAAATGCAATATGAAACTTTTTTTCTCAGCCCTTTATATTTGTAGGCCTTTTGTATGTTTTAATCTAATAAAAAATTTTTTACACTGAGTACAGTATTCAAAAAAAGAATGCTAAAACTTTTGACTTAAGGAGGTCAATCAGATTGATTTCCTAACTTTTGTGGTTTGTTAATTTAGGAAAGCCTCAAAGAGGATTTTACACTTTTGTTTTTCTTCACAGCTGTGAGAATGAAGAAGGAAGTGATTGCTGGTGTGAACTTTCTGAAAGGATTGGCAGTGGAGCGTGGAGGTGTGGATCAAATCAAAGCCAAACGTTTTGCATCTAAATTACAAGAGCTTCTTCTTGAAAAATTTACAGACCACTGGTACCCAGACAATCCTAGCAAAGGACAGGCGTACAGGTAAATGAAGAAAAGAAGATTTACTGATTTAGGAAAACTTATTATACTTTTCTTTTATAAGTTATATATTAAAGTTATAAGTTATATATTACACGTTGTTTTTAATTGTGATGTGTTTACTTTTGATCAATTTACTGCATCATTGCTGATTAAAAAAAAATAACTTACCGTTTCATTTGTTGTCCAAGTTGAATTTAATACTCTGCATGAAGTGATATCTGAAAGACCTACAAACTATAATAGCAATCATTCACAATTTGACCATTTTTTATTCCCTACTCAGATGCATCAGAATAAATGACAGAATTCCCTTTGACGAATCAGTATCACAAGCCTGCATGGAGAGCGGCTTAAAGCCAAGTGAATTGGGTTTTCCTCGTGAGCTCACAATATGGATCGACCCGTCAGAGGTGTGTGCGCGGTAAGTTCCATGTTTCCATGAAAGGCTTTTTATTTGATAAATTAAAAGAAGACTGTTTCCTATTGGCCTTTTTTATATTTTTTATACTTTACATTTTCTGTGAAGTAAGAACTTATCACTAAAAGCAGTGGTTCACATATCTATTTTCCCGCAGGTCTGGGGAGAATGGCCGATATTTTACAGTAGCTCAGTTTGCTAAAGTGGAGGATGAGAAAAATGACTTGAATCAGGAAGATACTTTTAGCCAAGTGGATTCTGTGAATCTGGATACATCGGACTACCACTCCGCGACCTCATCTGACTGCGGCTCAGCAGTCTCAAGTGATACAGAAGAGGAGGTGAAAGTGGGGCAGAGAACAGTGAAGAGCACAGTTCACACAACAAGATCTAAAGCAAGGGAACCTAAAGGGCCACGCAAGTTTTCTCCAGCTCAGGTAAATACCATTATGCATTTCCTAAATTTCTCTTTTCAGCAAACTACAGAACACTCAAGTGATTTTTTTTTATTTTTTTTATTAACTGCTATTATATTCAGTTCATGCAAGATTTGTTTTCTCAGCACTTTCTCAGACTGAATAAGAAAGTCATTAAACTAACATCGTCAAATATTTTCTGTCATTAACAGATCCCTGGCCTGCAGTACTATTATAACCCTTCACCGATGTGGCCCCAGTACAAGAAGAAGAGAGGCATGTTCTTCACGACTGTATGTGCACCGGCACCTTCTCCGTTCTTTGCTTACTACGTCGTACCCAAAGCCCCTCCGCGGTTCATTGTGCCTCACGCTGCCCTCCAAACCTGGGGGACATTGAAAGGGTAAAGAGGTCAGGACCAGTATATCTATAACGTAAGATGTATCTGCCAGACTGCAGGGAACTTTATAGCTTATCATAAACTTGAAATATAGTGTCAATCATGTAAACTATTTAACTTTTCACTGATTTCAATCATATTCTAATGAATCTTAAAGCTGCAATCCGTGACATTTTTTCTTTTGGTTAAAAATTATCCGAAATCAATACTTGAGCAAGTACATAACAAGCCAGGGTTCAAAACTACCGCCTTGCTGTAACCCGATTCACAACGGTAATATTATAATTTTTTTTTTCTCATTTGAGTGGTACTGGTGCTCACACCAGCTGGAATAATTAAATTGATCATTTTGATAGTGGATTATAATCCAGAAAGGGTTATGTGTTCATAAAACACCTGTGAATGAAATTAAATAATATTCCAGTTTTAAATGTGCTTCTGATTACAGATAGCCTGGGTTAAGCCTACACAAGATTTGAATTTTAAAGACAACCAGTGAAAAGGGAGCATAATTAGCTTTTTGTGTTATAAGAATTTCTTACATGAAATTCGCCTGGTATGACAAATCAGAACTTTTCAAGCAGCTTCAGTAGTGAGTGTTGAAATGGAAATTATTTTTTGGGGTAATTTGTTTTGGTAATTTTTTATTCATAGAATGCTTGAGTGATATTTATTGCAATAGAAAATTCTGAGTGAATGTAATTATTCAGTGAAATACTAAATGGAATCACATTCCCAAATATTACCAGCAGTACGGTTCAGGTGGGATAGTTTATGAAGTTACCTCTAAAACACCAAGCATCTTATAACTTTTCTATATAAAAAAAAAAATAAATAATAATAATCTCATATACTGAAGGTGAAGAGTGCCGTGTGGGTGAGGTTCCTTACTAATGTGAAATCACCTTTAATAATAATCATATCTGCTCAAGATACAGGAAGGACTGCATTAACAAAAACATTTAGTTAATTATGCTAGATGCTGTGCACAATGTTACCATTTACTTTTGCTAAATGGTAAGGATAATTGTACTGTTATTTATTCCAATACCACTAGGTGGTAGTATACATTGCCTTAAGCCATATTTCATTATCAGCCATATTTCCGCATTTCATTATCTTGATTTTTTGGTTGTACACAATAGATTTTCTTCTGATAGTAATTGTTTTGTGAAAACCACATGTAAAAATGTGTACAGTGTCTTCATCTCACAAGTGCTGTCATGTCTACCAGGACATCTATGAAATGATTTTGTCATCTGCCTTTTTAGATTTAGCTTTTATGTAATTTTGACTAATTGTTGTAATAGTATAAGTCTTAAACACTGGACTTTTACCTTTGATATATCATTATAATGTTTTATATAAATTAATTGTGTGCAATTTTGTATGTCAAACTTGTAACCTTCATTATTTTTTACAAATTTTTGGCAGTTTTTTGTGCGTATTTTTTAAATGCATATCTATGTGCTTTAATGTTGATTATTGGAGCTTTAAATAATGTTGTGCTGTTATGCAGTCACTGTAAATATTGCTTCTGCTTTAGCAATGGAGTAATGAGATCTTTTTTAAAGCTATGTCCTGATGTTACAAATATATATTTTATTACTAAAACAGTAACAGTTTTTTTATTTATTTGATTATGGTAAATAAATGTTACTTAATTTCTGAATTTTAACCGATTCTGGATACAATCAATTCCTGAATTGTGCAATTCACAGTATTCTTCATAGTCTGAAAATAAACAAACTCAGACTCTTTAACCTTTTTTTTTTTTTAAATCTTTACACACTCTTTATGGCCGGGTTGAAGAATTAAGCATTTGGTGAGTCTTATAGGCCTACTGTAGAGTCTAAAGGTTACAGGCTCTTAGTGATCTTTCTTAAGACCTTCTAACCTCTGAAATCAGGCCAAATGGTGGAAACTTCCTACCAATGTATTACTCTTCATGGGCTCCTATAGAGTGAGCTGGACTAAACACTTATTGGAATAATGGTTGTAAATTCTGTACAGGATGCCCTGGCGGAAGGATCCACATGGGGCAAGTGCGTCACATGGCCCAAGGTCATTACGTCATTCCTAGAGGAAGACAAGCAAGGATTTCAGCATAGAAATAGAATCTGCTTCAGTTCACTGGGTTTGAAGGAGGGGGATTGTAAACTAAAAAGAGAGAGCAACAAACCTCGTGGCTATGAATGTTTAGTTTCTGAGTTCCTGTCCCTCTTGTGTTCATCATGAAAGTGACAGTTTCATGTTTCATTTTCCAAATGGTCTATTATAGAAATCTCGTTACCAAATTCTTTAAATTAGGTGTCAGTGTTAAACAAGAGAACAAATAACTTCTGTGGGCAGTAAAGTAGCTGCTTGAGGACCACCTGCCAGCAAAATATGTTTTAAGGCTGAAAAGGAACTTTAAGAAAGGCTAAGTCTAAAAAAAATGCATTCCTTTTGATTGGTGTTTTGAAATGTTTCATTTACCTCCAAAAATTGCAACTTGTTTAAATAGGCCTATACGATATAAATATCACTATCGGGCGGTACACAAACAAACATGAGAAATTCCGTTAGTAGCTATTTATCACTTTACAAACTTGTCAAAAATAAATATTGTGTGTGTTTTGTGTAAGAAAAAAAAAGTCACGCGGGAACGGATTTGTGCCTCGAAGATACATAAAATCATTAAAAAGTATATTATAATTGGAGCGCTTTACCTATACACAATTAACTGTATAGTTAATACGTACGTAAGAGCACAGCATACGTAAGAACGCTACTTCATCATAGTGAACCGTTTCAGAGCTCCTACCCACAGACCCAAGTCAAATGCTGAGGCGCGTAACAGTGGAAGTTCGCAGGTATGAGCGCGCGTTTCGGTCTTCGCTCTGAGCTTTGAAATAGGCTACTTCTCGACTTCAACGCGTTATGCCTTCCGAAATTTTGGTTGGAGACGGGGAAGGACAGCAGGATGGAGAACAAGGCGACTGACGTCTGTATGGACTGAAGACAAGAGCGCGCTATGGAGATGACCGCTCGCCTCGCGCACTTGGACACCAAGGTGGATGGCAGAAACTGTGATGGACTTGTCAACCATAACGGGGAAACGACTGAGATAAGAGTACCGCTGTCTCACACGGGGAAGAGACTCGGTCCGATCGAGGGGGGGAATCTTTACAGACTGCGTGACAGAAAGTTCCTTCTGGAGGACAAGAAGCGCCTCTGCGCGTGGGCACTGGGAGCCGCGCTGTTAGGCATTTTGCTGATGGTATTACATGCTGAGCTGTGCCCACTAGTGTATCAACCAGTAAGTAGATCTACAGCTATTGTGAAATACAGAAAACACCAGAGCGCTTGAGACAAGTGAGTAGTGAATTTGATGGATGGGGCATCAGTTATGGGCTCTAGAGGGTAAAATGATTTTCAATAAAGAGAAACATCATCCAGATTTAGGAGAAGAGTCACAATCATTTACCCTAATAAAGAAATTAAAAATTCCAAAACTGCACGCCTGAAATAGGGACTTGTGGGGAACCAAAGAAAAGTAACTATTTTGTAACAGTTTTTTTGTTAAAAAGTGGATACATGTTGTTATCTTAATGCACTATTACTACTTGATCTAACTCAGTGCTTCCTAAACCTGTCCTGGAGGACCCCTGCCCTGCACATTTCGTCTGTCTCCCTAATCAGACAAACCCAATTTAGTTCTTTCAGTCTCTACTAACGAGCTGAATAGTGGAATCAGGTGTGTTAGATAAGGCAGACATACAGAAGGTGCAGGGCAGGGGGGCATCCAGGACAGGTTTGGGAAGCACTGATCTAACTCTTTATTGTTTCATCTGGATAAAACTTGTTCATTTAGGGGGCTAGAACACCCATGGAAATACATGAGATACGCTTTATTAACTTCCACCAATCAAAACTTCTCTGAGGTCTCATATCATGTCCCTGCAGGTGGTAATACACACAAATGCATTTATACATTAATGGAGTTTCTTTCGTTCCATTCCACAAATCAGCCAGTAATCTCGAAAAAAGCTAGAGTCGTTTTTTGCGAACACATTAATGGGGGTATCAGGTTGACCAAAAGAGGAAACATCTTTTAGTCTTGCAAAATCATGACTCTATAGCAGGTTTACTTGGTCACATATGTCTTCAGAAGAAAAATATTAATTTGTAACGCTAAGGTGAAAAAAGAACATACAAATAAAGCACAACAGAACATGTAATACTGAGTAGATTCTCAGAAACCAAACTTAACACAGGAAACCGGATAGTCACTGTGATCACTTATTAACTGTTATGTATCCCAGAGTCATTATTTAGATTTGTCTGATCATTTATGCGCTTAGCCAAAGCAAATCACAGTGCTGTCCAGTGCAGCAGTGCATTCATGTATCAGTTTATCCATTCCCTAGGATTTGGACCCATGACCTTGGTTTTGCTAGCACCTTGCTCTACTAAACAGTTATATATATTTTGGATTGTATTTAACAACAACAACATAACAATAATAAGGGATAATATCTCTGGAGCCAGATTCACAAAACATTCTTAGGAACAGAATTCTTCTTAACTGCTATTTTCCTTACAAAAGACTGTCATTACTTAAAAAAAAAACAAAAATAAGAAAGATGTTCATAATGTTTTAATAATTTTCTTCGTAGGAATTGCCCTTTGGGACATTCTTATGAATGTCTTGGAATTTATCTAAAGAAAATTCCTAAACTTCCTTCTTTAGAATTTATGTATTTATTTATTTTGTGAATCCAGACCTTGCAAAGCCTTCACATATTTTTTGTAAGAAAAAAAAGTTGTTCTTAAGAAAATATTTGAGTATTTCTTAAATTGTATTATTATTATTTATTGCACTTAGGAACAATTTTACAAACTTCTTGGAATTTAGTTTTAGACATTTCTTAACTTCATTCTTCAATTTTTTTTTATCTGGCCCCGATTTACATTTCATAAATGTATAAAAACACTAATTTGAAGACCTCATTAGTGTTTTATATTATTGTGAACAAAACCTGAATGTATCAGCTGTTTTTCTTCTACATTAATCAATCAATCAATCACCTTTATTTATATAGTGCTTTAAACAAAATACATTGCGCCAAAGCACTGAACAACATTCATTTGGAAAACAGTGTCTCAATAATGCAAAATGATAGTTAAAGGCAGTTCATCATTGAATTCATTGATGTCATCTCTGTTCAGTTGAAATAGTGTCTGTTTTAATTTGCAATCAAGTCAACGATATCGCTGTAGATGAAGTGACCCCAACTAAGCAAGCCAGAGGCGACAGCGGCAAGGAACCGAAACTCCATCGGTGACAGAATGGAGAAAAAAACCTTGGGAGAAACCAGGCTCATTAAGACCTGCATCTTCTTCATTTAGACCTTTATAAAATGTACTACTCTTCACTTCTATCACTTAATCTCTATTTTTGCAGTCTCACACTGTACTAGTCAACATGGATGGCTGAAGAGTTTTAACGCCCTGACTGACAACTAATCAGTGTTCTCATCTCGGTTTTCTTGATACGCTCTAGCAAGTTTCCTCCAATTATTTTTGGTTATATTGCTTAAAACTTATTTTTGATTATACTGCTTCAGACAATTTAGAGAAATAATTAATTTACGCCTCCAAAGCATAGCCTAATTCTGCAACCGTGACGGTGTATTTAAACTTACCATTCTCATGGAAACCAAATTATACAGGAAAAGCGGCTATTTATGCAAGTTTTTCCACATTTTGTCCTCTCTCCCTTTCTGCTGCTCAGACTGCCTATTGCATCTTTCCACTCCATTTAGTGCATAATTAGCGCCTGTTTGAATAATGGATTTGAGTGTTGACCTCAAACGGGACATAAGCACTATGCTGATTTTCATAGGCTGTCCTGTCCACATTCCGTGGTGATTAAAGTGGGCAAAACAAACTTCAGCCCTACACCCTGTAAACTTTACTGTTTCCTGAATGTCAGTGTGGTGCATTTACCATGAACACAAAGAAATCATTCATTATTTCTCTGAAGCCAATTTGTGAATAACTTTTACAATACCGCACATGCCATCCATACAATTAAAACAAAATTATACATTTCATTTATTTCTATAGATGCTTATCACAATTATGTGGTTTTAGACTTTGGATTTAAAGGGACTTTTATTTTGATTGCTTCCATTGTCTTCATTTGTAAATGGCTTTGGATAAAAGCATCACACGTCCTGATATCGCTGAAATAGATGTGTTCCTAGGTCAACATATTTTACACCTAACCTTAACCATGAGTGATCCTTAAAATCAGAGGAAATGATAGATGAATGACACTGATGTACAAGCACCTAACAGTGATTGTAAGCGTAAACTTCACAAAATCTATAAACTTGTTCTTCAAATCTGATTGGTTAATCACAATGTTGTTTCAGGGTCAACAAAGATGTTGTCCCAGGAACATGTCTCAGTTGGTAAAATCAGGTTCTGCTAAAAGGGTCTGCTTAACGACTTAATGTAAATGTAAAGGGGTAGTTAAACCAAAAATGAAAATTCTAACACAAAAGAAGATATTTTGAAGAACGTTGGCAGCCAAACAGTCGATGGTCCCCACTAACTTCCACAGTAATTAAAAAATGCTGTGGAAAGCAATGGCTACCAGCAGCTGTTTGGTTACCAACATTCTTCAAAATATCTTCTTTTGTGTCTGACGAAAGAAAGAAATTATGGCAGAATTTACATTTTTGGCTGAACTTGGGTGATCGCTTGAAGATTGATTGAGCAGAACTGTGTACAGGAAGTTGCCAAGTTATTATACAAACCCAAAGCATGCATTGATTGGGTATATAACCTATGCAATGGAAGTTTCCTCTCTACGTATGCACCTGGTCTTATTAAACCACTTTGGTTATACCAGATTTCTCTATATGAAATGTGGACTCTGATTTTGTTAAATACGCTGTTGACGTCAAAATACCTGCCAAGCATGATTCCTTTAATGCATAGAATAATCTGTTTCCGACTGATGCAGGACACCTTGTTTATTAACTCAACACAAAAGTGGCAGGGTCCTTTCTGGTTTTTAATGTCACTCTTAAGATCAAATCACTTAGTTTATAGGCCAAATTAAAGTTTATGTTCATTCAGTGATCAGTTTATTTAGTAAATTATGAGTTACCACATTTTCATGTTAAAATTATTGTGTTTGTAGAAAATCTGCTCAGAAAACTGCTGAGAAACATGATCTGTTTGAACTGTCATTATATCAGAATCGGTATAATGATGTAATTGTTTGTATATTTTCCTCTGGCAATGTAATGGCATTTGCTTTCACAGTTGCATTGCAGTGCATGAATTTGTTTTAGTTTGTTTTCATTGCATTGGTATGGAGAAGGAGCACATGCTAACAGAACGATCTTCCAGGCACGATAATTTATTTAAGCTTACCATTCTCTTGGAAAACAGGTTATGCAGGAAAATTGGCTATTTATGCAAGTTTTTCCACATTTTGTCTCCCTCCCCTTTGTGTTGCTCACACTGCCTGCGGTCATATTGCATCTTTCCACATCATTTAGTGCATAATTAGCGCCTGTTTGAATAATGGATTTGAGTTTTGACCTCTAATGGCAAATAAGCTTGATGCCGATTTTCATGCATGGTCATCCCCACATAACATGGTTGTTGAAGTTAGCAAAGCTATCTTAAATAGGATTCTAAAAATGTTACATTGCTCATTGCTTTCTTTCAACAGGAAGCACCTGCCTCACTTTATTTAAACCAAATGTAATAATTAATCAGTGGAAATTACAGTGAAATACTGTAACTTTAGACTATTAAATGTTTATCATTTGAATTTAAGTACTATTTTTCAGTTCTCCCATTGAAAAGTAGTACAACATTATAACCTTTATGGTATAATTCACTCTCATTCTCTTTGTTTTCTCTCTTCTCTCCAGGAATCCATTTATGCCCTCTCCATAAATGGTCTCATCAGTTTCTCCACGGGTTGTTTGCTCATTCTCATCATCGCCTTCCATTATAAAGACATCAGAGTGAGTGTTTTTGTTCAATCTGATTACGTTGAATCGCCTCCTTTTAAACTCTGAATGTCAGAAGATATTACTCTTAAAGGTACAGTTCACCCAAAAATGACAATTCTGTCATCATTTACTCATTAGCCTTGTGTTGTTCGACACTTGTATGACTTTGTTTCTTTTGTGAAACACAAACAAAGGTATTTTCTGCCCATATAATGAATGTTAACTTAGTTGAAACATGCATTCAAATATTTAGCTTGTAGAACAATCACATAATTTTCTTTTTTTGAACTGGTCCTTTAAGAATTTCTTGAAGATATTTTTCATCCTAATTTTAGTACTGTTTTCAGTTTTGTTTCTAGTTCTTCTAGTTCTGAAAAATAGTCACTTGATTGTGTGACCACAGTTCCAAAACTATAATGTATGTTGCTTTGGCTTAAGCAGGAATGAATAATGGTTAAAGAGAAAATTTACTGAGGCCAGGAAGAGAAATCGGACTAAATTTTGGCAGCATCAAATTCAGAAAACGTTTCACAGCAGGGCATCTATCTACAAGTGTAGTGTAGAGATAAGAAGGGTGAAGTGTGAGGAGCAGATGGGGGTTATCTGAACTCCTCGCACAGAGTTAGCATTATGGGGGCCAAAGGGACCTCATGGTCTTTAAAGTTAAAAAGTCAGTTACACTTTCTGACTCATTTGGGGCAATGAAGTAAAACAAAAGCGAAGATAAAAAGGAACAGAAGAATTAGGAACTTGAATGAGAAAGCATATTTATGCACAATTCTTAATTCTTGTCTTTTAAAATCTGCTGTACTCTGGGAAAGCATGACGCTTGGCCAAAAACCCCTGCTACTCTTAAGTACCTCAGCACATGTCTTCATCGTCCCACTCGACATTACCTGCTTCTACACAATCTCACATCTCTCTCAGACCAGCCCAACCCTTACCCCATTCCTTGCACCCGACGAGCCCTTAACTGTGTCTCCATGAGGGGGACAAAATCTGACTCTCTGCAGCCAGATGAATTAGGTTTGCTTAACTTCTATTGAAGCAAATGAATGTAAAATGTCATATGGACTGATATATTAAGTGTCATACACTGCTCCAGATTAAGGCCAACACTTTTGTAGTCCAGTAGTCTTTTGTTGATTGGGGTGACTCTTCAGTATTGATATTTTCAGTTGTCATTCCTATCATAGCAGGAACTTATGCAACTACATGTTGCTATCAGTATTGTACAGCAGGGTGAAAAGCTTCCTTTTAAGAAAAGTATTTTTTTTAATAAGTATTTATGGTGCAACATAATATGTTTACATTTTGTTTTAGTTTTATACATTATAAGTTTAATAATAATATAAGCTATAGTTTGTTTTTGTCTTATACGTTTTTTTTATGAGCATGGTATAGTGCCATGCACTGCTCTATAGTTTGAGCTACAGAAACACTTTATAAAAGTTAATGTAAAATGAAAAAGTTTAATGTAAAAGTTAATGTTTCTACCAGTGAAAGTGCATTTCTGAGAAGAAAAGTCTGAAACGTGAGATATAAATTCATAACAACAAGACAAATATTAGAAAATTCACAATAACCTTTTAAATTTTTTTGTCCTTTATCAAGATTGTAATCAATATTAAGTATATTCATATACTGACAGTTCTAATATTTTTCATTTATTTTATACCTGAGTTTCACAAAGCAAAAGCAAAACCTTTCCAAATACACTCTGGAACCCCTTGGGATGCACATGCAATAACCCTACTACTAATATATTTCTATTTTCATTAGATTATAGTGTGGTTAATTATGTTACACTCAATATGTTACATTATTTGGTGTAGTTTAAGCATTATAAATTTTCCTCGCTAAACCATGCCTTTTTGCCACAGTAAGTCTCTATTGATTTGAAATGCCTAAACATTTGAGTAAATTACCTAGAATTCTGTGTCTTGTCATCGCCCCCAATGACCTCATGTATGAGGAGAATTCTGCAGTGCAGAGTGAAAAACTTTTGCAGATTATACAGCGGCTGGATCTGGTACAATAAGTGTAGCAGGAAAATGTAAGCAACAGTTACAATTACAACCGAATTCTGGTCCATGTACTTTTCAAACCGTCTGTTGTAATCCAAGACGACTGCTGATATGTGGTGTCACTCATTTCCAGCTTTTCAAGTCATGTTTAATATTTTTTGTGTCATGTAATTAATGAGCCATTCATTTGTGATTTATGGTTTCGGGTAGTTTCACCGACACACATGTCCTTCACAAGCAAAACAGTTTACAGCTGGGCGTCCTATCAGGGAGGGCAGGGCTGTATTTGTTTTGGCCCCGTTCTTACAGTGAATCAAGAACATCTTGCTCACGCTCTCGTCTCGGCCTTACTTTTGTTAATCTTTGCTTCCTTATGAGATCAATCAAGTGATTCTCTTGTTGATACACATCCTGCCTCTGTTTTTCTTTCCTTTCTTCAAGCTTTTTATCATTGACCACAACCAGGTGGACTGGCGCATTGCCATGACCAGTAACCGGGTGCTTGGCATCTCCCTGGAACTCGTTGTCTGTGCTATCCATCCCGTGGCAATCTACCTGAGGCCAGATATGGGGGACAGACTGGCGGGGGAGCCAGAGCAAAATTCCTCTACCCCCCTCTGCTTGTCCTCGAGTCACAAAGAAGTCATGCTGGATGTGGAGCTGCTGCTGTCGGCCCTCATGTTCCTGAGACTGTATCTCGTGCACAGAGCCGTCCTGCTACACAGCAAGGTGCTCCTCAGCGCCTCGTACAGGAGCATCGGCTCCCTCAACAACATCAACTTCAGCTTCCGCTTTGTGCTCAAGGTGCTAATGAACAAGTATCCGGCCCGCACGCTGCTGGTCTTCATTATGTTCTTCTGGCTCTCCGCAGCTTGGATGCTGCGACTGTGTGAAAGGTACAGAATGTGCAATCATTTGCAGCGAAACACTGACACAGACAGTATTTATTATGCTTTTTCCATTCACTTGCTTTTTGCTCGACTCATTAGAAACAGCTAATCAAGTGTTATCAAGCTTCTTCTGATGTTTATGGTCAATTTGAGTTGTGGTCGTACGTTTCTTATGAATAGATTTATTTCAGGAACAAACAAATTGCTCTTCAGCATCAGCTCATTACTGACCATCAAATTTGGAGCAATATATTCTGTTTTACTTGTCATGGCATAGATGAGTCATTGCCTTTTTGCAACAATTATTTAGACATTTTTAATCAGTTTAAGTCTGGTTTTGTTAGTTTTGCAGAATACATACCCTACGTATATTTACAGTCACTCTCTGTCTCCACCTATAGGCAGCAACAGGTAGAGACAGGTGGCATGGACACAGCATTGTGGCTGATAGCCATCACCTTCCTCACAGTGGGATATGGAGATGTGTACCCTCACACCAGCTGTGGCAAGTTGGTGTGTCTCTTCACAGGTGTCATGGTAAATAAAAACTTACTTTTAACTATTACTCATATTACTCAACTATTATTCATTTTAACTATTACTCTTATGCTCTCGATCTACTGGTACTAGCAGTTTGAGACAAATGCAATAAATGATGTAATTATTGACAATTACTGAAGATGAAAACTTTTTTTTTTTTTTTTTTTATGAAAGAAGACAAAGACTCCTACTGTTTCACTGAGCTCCATTTCTTTAGTTTAGTAAAGAAATACATTTTGTTTAGCATTATAACAGGATGTTGTATATGCATTGTTAGGTAGCTCTCGACTTTGATTTTAATAGTCGCAAATGTGACAATAATTTAGCCTGAAAACTGTGTGTGCTTTAGTCAGCTATATTGGTGTACAGTATATGTATGTAATATTTCATAACAACAACAAATACAGCGTGAGCCATGATGATGTGAAAACTTACTCTTATGTTCGTTTTATTAAAAGAGATTCAAATTTGCTCATGAGCTTGTGCTTTAAATCAGAATCACTATGAGTCATTTTTCAGTTAACTGTAACTATGCCATATACTTTAGATGTACATTTTACTGACCCGTTGATCACAGGATAACCTATAATTAAAGATGCATATTCACAACATAGTTCAGTTAAATAATACCGGTCTAAGAATGCTTGTATGTGGTTTGTAAGTCATTTGTCTCTTAAATGACACCTTGCTGCACTGGTTCCACTTCATCACACTTAAAGCTTTGTGACTGATTTATAAGATCCACGTCCATCTGGACACATTTTTTGTACAGTCACAGCTGTTCTTCCACCCTTCCTGACAGCGGCACTCAGTGATGCTGTGCAAGCAGGCCCTCTGAAGAAGGATGAAGATTACGATTTAAATAGAATCATAGTCTCAGTCTGTGACTTCTTTCAGCTATTCAGTCGCATGATTAATAAACACGGTCATCTGAATAAATAAGTTGCATTTGAACAAGTATCCAGCAAACTAGTTTTTGTTTGTTATAGATTGTATGCTTAAATCATATCTTTAAGGCATGATGAACATATTTAAAAATGCTTTAAATATGGACTCTCAGGCTTTGTGTGTGTCTGGGTGTATCTGAGCATTGAGTTCAGTAAGTGAAGAAGGGAGGGAATGATTTAGCAAAATGATACACAGATTGTTTTGTCTGTAAACCAAGTACTTTGGTTACACCCGTACAAGATCATTTCAGACAGAATGATTGAAAATATTGTCGATATGTATTAATTTCATGGAAGAAGCGTATTAAATATTACTATTCTTTTTAAATATTAACACATATTACTTCTTAACGTTAGGGTCAAATGATCGTTTTTATTGTAGATTTACAATTTTGTAGTTTAAAAACAAGGTAATTAACAAAGAAAATGAAAGGATGATTAGTAACACTTTACGATAAGGTCACACTAGTTAACACTAGTTACTACATTTACTAACAGTAAATAACAACAATGAGCAATACATTGAGATTTAAAAAGTCTTTTATTTACAATTGAGATTAATCAGTTCTTTATTTTTCATTGTTAGTTCATGACAACTAATGTACTTTATGAACAAACGTAGCGTGTGCCAGTGCGTGTTGTGAACATGTGCTGTGTTGTGCCGTATATTCGTGAGGGTTAGGTTTCCAGCCCCTCTCTGACTCAGGCAGCTGCATCTGCACCGGACTGTCCACCCTTCTCTTCTCTCCATCCCTCATTTCCGATCAGAGCAGATAAGCCCGCAGGATAGGAGCATGCGGCTCACACGACAGAAGCATGAGGCTAAAGCCAAACCCAGACACCTCCCTGACACAGTGGAAAATAATCCTTCACTCCTCTTTCTCTCCCTCGCTCAGTATTTTTATAAGCTTTCCCCTTTTTTTTTAAGGGAAAACTTTCCACCATTGCCATTTTTAGGTGGTTTATAGCATTTGGCGCCACTAGATCAGGAGGGTGTGCCAACCTGTGCCCAAGACTTGGAAAACCAGAAAAATGTTTCCTAATTCAGTTGGAACAGTATACGGGATGTTGATTAGGGATAGCCCTCTCACCTGCAGCTCATTCAATGGGAGTGTTCAACATGCCTGGTTGTCTCATGTAAATGCCTCACATCACTTTCTCTACTTAAAGATGAGATTTTATTGACTTTCAAGTGTCGAGATCAGCTTCCATTATCACCTGTTACCCATCAAATTGAAGTATGATGCACTTCTGTGTGTTTGACTTGCACTTCCACCACCAGCACTGCAAAAAAAATATATTCTTCATCAGTATGTTTTCTCTTCTTGCCCAAATAGATACTTATCATTGAGAAATTGAGTATGAATAAATAAATAAAATCACACTGGTTATAAACAGGGTTATTATAGTTAATTAAAACTAAAACCATAAAACAGATTTTGTTACTTTAAATAATAATAATAATAAACTCTATTTTAAAAAGCGCCTTTAAAGGCAACTTCTCAAAGCGCTGTACAAAAAGCAAGCAATACAAAGCTCAAACAATAAAAGTAACATCAACAATCAAATGCTAATTAAAAAAAATAAGTCTTAAGTCTACCTTTAAACATGTCATAGCCCTGTGCTTCCCTAAGATCAGGAGGCACAGAATTCCAAAGGACAGGAGCATAAGAAGAAAAGGCCCTGTCACCCATAGATCGTAAGCGTGTTTGAGGAACAGCCAACAATTTGGATTGTGAAGAACGCAGTCTCCGAATTGGGGTATAGGAAGTTAACAACTCAGATAAATAATAAGGGGCCAAGCCATGCAATGCTTTATATGTCAGCATCATAATTTTAAAATCTACTCTGAATCGGGACTGGGAGCCAGTGTAAGGACTCCAAAACTGGAGTGATGTGATTGCATACCCTGGACCCTGTCAATATCCTGGTGGCCGAGTTTTGTACATATTGTAGTTTGTTAAGTGTGGATTTAGAGACTCCGGCTAGAAGGGCGTTACAGTAATCTATCCTAGAGATGACAAAGGAATTCATCAGCTTTTCAGCTACTGAGAAATTTAGCACAGGACGTAATCTAGCTATATTTCTGAGGTGAAAAAAGGATGATTTAACTGTACTCTGGACAAAAGATTCAAATGAAAGCCTATCAATAGTCAAAGATAAGGAACCAGCTTTTGAAATTTGACGACGGGAACCAATAAGCATAACTTCAGTTTTACCACTATTCAGACACAAAAAAATTGTACTCATCCATTCCTTTATCTCAGAAACACAGCCGGACAGAAAATCAACATCAAGATGTTCACCAGACTTTGAGTGTATATAAATCTGTGTATCATCAGCATAAAAGTGATAATGGAGGCCAAGCGATTGCAACAACTGTCCAAGTGGTGCCAGATAATATTAAAAAGCAAAGGGCCAAGACTGAGCCCTGAGGAACCCAGTGAAAACAGACCTAATCGCAGACCTGAAACCACCCATGGAAACGAACTGAGAGCGGTCAGTAAAATAGGATTTAAACCACTTCAAAGCTGTCCCCTTGTTCAAGGCGGGCGAGTAATAGACTATGATCAACAGTATCAAAATCTGCTTCTTAAATCAAGAAGGATGAGAATGGAAATTACACCAGAGTCAGAAGCCATCAACAAATCATTGGTAACTTTGACCCAAAGCCGTTTCAGTACTGTGAAATTTACGAAAACCTGACTGAAGAGGATCAAACAGGTTATTAATTGCAAGATGGTTACGTAGATGAAAGGTAACATACTCGCTCAAGTATTTTTGCCATGAACGGAAGTTTGGAGATAGGTCACAAATTATTAAAATCCTCCAGAGTACTATTTTCTTTTTTTGGTACTGGGGTTACAGCAGCAATCTTTAATGCTGCTGGAACCTCTCCCATCTTGCATATGAATCATTCATAATACTAAGGACAATAGGGCTCAAAACATCGAAGCAATATTTAAATAAGCTTGAGGGAATAGGATCAAGCAAGCAAGTGTAGATTTCATGCTTGATACCTCCCTTTTGAGACCTCAGAATCAAGATGTGGAAAATTAGTGAGAGGAAAACCAGTAAACCCAGATGAACAGAGAAGTGAGACAGTGGGAGCAGATGCAACAGAAATTTTTTTGTGAACACTATTAATTTTAGAGTTAAAAAATTTAAAAAAGAATCAGATAGCTGTTGAGAAACAGGCAAGTGTGGCAGCATCAACTTTAAGCAGTCTATTTATAGTTTGAAACAAATGTCTGGGGTTTCCTTGATTGTTTTCTATAGTCTGAGAAAATAAGAAGATCTTTCAGTCTCAATTCATGCTCTGTAGTCACCCAAAGGTCCTTCCAAGCCAAATAATGACCATTCAAGCAGTAAGACGCCATTTACGCTCCATTTTTACGACATGCAGCCTTCCTAGTGTGCAAATTATCATTATACCAAGGAGCAGTGTGGGCTGAAGTAATCTGACGTGACCTTAGAGGAGCATAAGAGTCAAGATTAGTAACAAGTGCATTGTTAAACTGTGAAACTTTCTCCTCCAAAGATGTTGAATGCTGGTCACTTAAAGTGGATACAACAGAATTAGAAAAAACTGTTTGATCAATAGACTTCCACTTCCGGAATGCTGCAGTTCATTTTGTAGGCACACTTGAAAGATGCATCTCCAGATTAAAGAAAACAGCTGAGTGTTTAGACAATCCAATGTCAACAGATGATAACTGTGATACAAATTAACCATTTGATATCAAAAGATCCAGGGTATGGCCTTTATAATGAGTTGGGCCTGTCACCAACTGTGAGAAGTCAAGACAGTCAAGAAGCGATAAAAATTCCTTGGCAACGCAGCAGTCACTTCGGTCCAATGTATATTAAAGTCCCCCACAATAAGAATTCTATGGAACTTCAAGCTCAAGCTCAACAACTCAGCAAATTCTGATGTAAAGCTTTGTGTGATGTCTTAGGTGGTTTATAGACTGTTGCAATTGATGGTAGATGTAGGAGCAGAAATACTCAGAACTAGGCATTCAAATGATGAGAAGGGGAAACAGATACAGGGCTTATCTTGAATTGCAGGCTGTAAATCACAATAATGCTCCACCTCTGCCAGATAACCTCGGAAGATCTAAGATTCCAAAACCAACAGGAGTGATCTAATTGAACAGAATCCATCATTTTCTCTATGCCATGTTTCAGTTAAAAACAGGAAGTCCAACTTTTTGTCCAGAATAAAATTCGATAAGAACAGTGCCTTGTTATTCACAGAGCGGGCATTAAATAATGCAGCATAAGTCGAGCTATGAAATGGAGTCAACAATGACTTAATCTCCACACGGGGTACTAGTATTAAATTACGTTGATCAATACAAGTGTAAAACAGATTGTAAGTCTTACGTCGGCATGTAGAAATACAAATGCTGGGAGAAGATGAAGCTGTAAAGCTTCGCCTCAAACCCCGGTGAATATATCGTTTAGGACGTAGCAAGCCAGCGTCACGGCAAAGATCGTAAGAGTCTTTAGCTAAACGAGATGGGTCAATCATAGAGGCGCTTATAATAAAACATTACTAAAATAAACAAAACGGTGAGAGGAGCGGCCCAAGCGCCAGCGTACCCGACCCGACGGAAGCAAAAGTCGATCGAACTGATGGACTGAATAATTTTTTAGCATATGAATATAATATATAAATAGTT